>NC_067480.1:46496660-46796660 GCF_947179515.1 Apodemus sylvaticus | reverse complement strand
TGCTTCGACAAATGCTGGTTTGCTTTTCTTCAGAGACCCTGTTGGTGCTCCTCTTGTCTTGTCTCTCCAGGGCAGCCAACCCCTTTATCATGCCTGTGTCGCTTGAGTTTCCATTCATCTAGCTTTCATTACAAGTTTAGACTATTTTGCTGCTTTCATTACAACGGGACACACAAGCCTATCAGATCATAATAAACCCATCTTTAAGAGAGTCACGGTCAAATTGTCTCCAGATGACGCCTAGTTCTAGTGACCACAGGAAAAGGTTTAAAATATAACTAGGACTCCAGAAACTCTTGCATTGGCATATCAATAAAACCAAGAGCATGCCATTTATTTGATGTAAAGATCATCTGGGGCCAATAGTAGCCAGTACGTTGCTAGCTGGCCAAGTCCAGGGAATGAAATCTGGATCCTGGGGATATTATAATAGTTGACTCTTGAAAACTGTCTTGCTCTTGTGACTTCCCATTATAATCTAGAAGCCATGCTGGGAATTAAAATTTTAGATTGAGTACCTATTGGCTAATCAATTCTTAAGTCATATATATACATATAATTGACATCAAATATTTACTTTAATCTCTGCTATCTTCTAAAATTTTTATAGCAGTAACTTTTAGTCTGTCCATATGGATCCTTCTAATTTTACATCAAGTACCTAAAACTGCTAATATCTGTATCATTATGTATTTATTGGTATTTGCCCTACTGCCTGCCAGTTTATTTTCAAGTGAGAAAATTTGCACTATTCAGTAAATATCCTTCATATACATGTTCTAGTTCCCTATTTATCTAGTTCCTAAATGTAAATTAAATTCAACTTTTATTAATGGAATGAAGATGATTCTTCATTTTCCAAGTAATTATGCACTATACACTGTTTAGAAGTGACTAAATAAATAGAAAGAGTAAGTCGCACAAGGCCAACTCTTTCTATAACTCACTTGGAACAGGACCTCCCTCAGTGCTAGGACATACAGATTCCAGCCCTGACATCCCCATGTTCATTTTTCAGTGGATAGCATGCTTGCATGGTCCATAGCTTCTCTCTTACCCTCCCATTCATTTCCTATCTGTAAATATGGTTTTAAGCTAAGTGCCCGAAAGCTGTTGCCTATTATCTGATTTGAAAATCAACTCGATTACTTCAGATTTACTTACAGCCTCGAAGATGGAATTCCCTGAGCAGCAGAAATTGCCTTCCTCATTCGCTGAGCCTTTAGACAAGGGAGAAATGGAGTTTAAGATGCCAAGTAAGCCTGGTGAAGACTTTGAACACGCTGCCTTAGTTCCTCAGCCAGATACAAGTAAAATTCCCCAAGATAAAAAGGATCTCCAAGGCCTGGAAGGAGAAAAGTTGCCTCCCATTCCATTTGCGCAGACTTTTGGTACCAACGTGGAAGACATAAAACAGAGCACAGAACCAAGCATAGCAGTGCCTAGCATTGGCCTCTCGGCAGAGCCCCTAACTCCAAAAGAGCCGAAAGACTGGTTCATCGAAATGCCCATGGAATCAAAGAAGGATGAATGGGGCTTAGCTGCCCCAATATCTCCTGGCCCCTTGACACCCATGAGGGAAAAAGATGTGCTGGAGGATATTCCAAGATGGGAAGGGAAGCAGTTTGACTCGCCCATGCCGAGCCCCTTCCATGGTGGAAGTTTCACTCTACCCGTAGACACTATGAAGAATGAGAGAGTCACAGAAGGGTCACTACCCTTTGCCCCTGTCTTCTTCCAATCAGATGACAAAGTGTCTCTGCAGGACACCAGTGTCCTAACTACTTCCAAAGAGAGTTCTAAAGATGAGGAGCCACAAAAAGATAAAGCAGACAAAGTGGCAGATGTCCCTGTCTCAGAAGCTACCACTTTACCCGGAGATGTTCATACTGCTGGTGTGGAAGGCTATGCCAGGGAGACCATTTCAGGAGAAGAAAAGGGTACCACAGATCAAGAGAAAAAAGAGACTTCTGCACCCAGTGTACAGGAACCTACACTCACTGAAACTGAACCACAGACAAAGCTTGAAGACAAATCAATGGTTTCCATTGAAGAAGCTCTGGCAAAAGAAGAGGAATCCTTGAAATTAAGAGATGATAAAACAGAAGTGATTCAGACTTCCACTGAGCATGCTTTCTCCAAGGAAGACCAGAAAGGCCAAGAACACACAATTGATGAGTTGAAACAAGATTCCTTCCCTATAAGTCTAGAACAAGCAGTTACAGATGCAGCCATGACCTCCAAGACCTTGGAAAAAGTTACATCTGAGCCAGAGGCAGTAAATGAAAGGAAAGAAATCCAGGGACTTTTTGAGGAGAAAACAGATGACAAAAATAAGCTTGAAGGAGCTAGGTCTGCAACAATAGCCGAGGCTGAGATGCCACTTTATGAAGATAAATCAGGGATGTCCAAGTACTTTGAAACATCTGCATTGAAAGAGGATGTGACAAGAAGCACTGAGTCGGGCAGTGATTACTATGAGCTGAGTGACTCGAGAGGAAGCGCCCAGGAATCTCTTGATACTACATCTCCCAAGAACCAACATGATGAAAAGGAACTTCAGGCAAAAGCATCCCAGCCTAGTCCTCCAGCACAGGAAGCAGGATACAGCACTCTTGCCCAGAGTTATACACCCGATCATCCACCCGAGTTACCTGAAGAACCAAGTTCTCCTCAAGAAAGAATGTTCACTATTGACCCCAAAGTTTACGGGGAGAAAAGGGACCTTCATAGTAAGAATAAGGATGATCTGACACTGAGTCGCAGCTTAGGGCTTGGTGGAAGGTCTGCAATCGAACAAAGGAGCATGTCCATCAACTTGCCTATGTCTTGCCTTGATTCCATTGCCCTTGGGTTTAACTTTGGGCGGGGCCATGATCTTTCCCCTCTGGCTTCTGATATTCTAACCAACACTAGTGGAAGCATGGATGAAGGAGATGATTACCTGCCCCCCACCACACCCGCAGTGGAGAAGATCCCTTGCTTTCCAATAGAGAGCAAAGAGGAAGAAGATAAGACAGAGCAAGCAAAAGTGACTGGAGGGCAAACTATCCAAGTTGAAACATCCTCCGAGTCACCCTTCCCAGCCAAAGAATATTACAAAAATGGTACTGTCATGGCCCCTGACCTGCCTGAGATGCTAGATCTGGCAGGAACCAGGTCCAGATTAGCTTCCGTGAGTGCAGATGCTGAGGTTGCCAGGAGGAAATCGGTCCCATCAGAGGCTGTGGTTGCAGAGAGTAGTACCAGTTTGCCTCCTGTCGCTGATGAAAGCCAAGTCACTGTAAAACCAGACAGTCAACTTGAAGACATGGGATACTGTGTGTTCAATAAGTACACAGTCCCTCTTCCATCACCAGTTCAAGACAGTGAAAATTTGTCGGGCGAGAGTGGCTCATTTTATGAAGGAACCGACGACAAAGTCCGTAGAGATTTGGCCACTGACCTTTCACTAATTGAAGTGAAACTTGCAGCTGCTGGAAGAGTCAAAGATGAGTTCACTGCTGAGACAGAGGCATCTCCGCCCACTTCTGCTGACAAATCAGGACTGAGTAGGGAGTTTGACCATGACAGGAAAGCTAATGACAAGCTGGACACTGTCCTAGAAAAAAGTGAAGAGCACATTGATTCAAAAGAACATGTGGAGGAGTCAGAAGAGATTCGGGATAAAGTAGAGCTCTTCGGATTAGGTGTAACCTATGACCAAACCTCCACCAAAGAACTGATGGCAACTAGAGATACATCACCTGAGAAATCAGAGAAAGGTCTCAGTTCAGTGCCAGAGGTAGCTGAGGTAGAACCAACCACAAAGGCTGATCAGTGTCTAGATTTTGCTGCAAAGAAAGCTGAGCAGAGCCAGTTAGATATAAAAGTCAGTGACTTTGGCCAGATGGCTTCTGGGATGACTGTAGATGCTGGGAAAGCCATAGAACTTAAGTTTGAGGTGGCTCAGGAGCTAGCTGACTCATCCGAAGCACCTCAAGAAGCAGATTCATTCATGGGCGTTGAGTCCAGCCACGCGAAGGAAGGCGTCAAAGTCAGTGAAACAGAAGTCAAAGAGAAGGTGACAAAGCCTGACCTGGTGCATCAGGAGGCTGTGGACAAAGAAGAGTCCTATGAGTCTAGTGGTGAGCATGAAAGCCTCACGATGGAGTCCCTGAAACCTGATGAGGGCAAGAAAGAAACATCTCCAGAGACATCACTGATTCAAGATGAAGTTGCCCTCAAACTATCTGTAGAAATTCCTTGCCCACCTCCAGTTTCTGAGGCTGATTCATCCACAGATGAGAAGGCTGAGGTCCAAATGGAGTTTATTCAGCTGCCAAAGGAAGAGAGCACGGAGACTCCGGATATACCTGCCATACCTTCGGATGTCACCCAGCCACAGCCTGAAGCAATTGTGTCTGAACCAGCAGAGGTCGCCAGTGAGGAAGAAGAGATAGAAGCTGGGGGAGAGTATGACAAAATGCTCTTCCGCTCAGATACCCTCCAGATCAGCGACCTGCTTGTCCCAGGAAGTAGGGAGGAGTTTGTGGAGACCTGCCCAGGTGAGCACAAGGGTGTGGTTGAGTCTGTGGTGACCATCGAAGATGATTTCATCACTGTAGTACAAACCACAACTGACGAGGGGGAGTCAGGCTCCCACAGTGTGCGCTTTGCAGCTCCAGCTCAGCCTGAAGAAGAAAGGAGACCATGCCCTCATGAGGAAGAGCTGGAAGTAGAGATGGCAGCAGAAGCCCAGGCAGAACCCAAGTATGGATCTCCAGATGCTCCGGCTACCCCTGAGAAAGAAGAGGTTGCGTTCTCAGAATACAAAACAGAAACCTACGATGATTACAAAGACGAGACCACCATTGATGACTCCATTATGGACGCTGACAGCCTGTGGGTGGACACTCAAGGTGTGCCTCTTTTTCAATCTTCTCCCAAATTAAGACTGGGTAGCCTAGTGGGGAATTTGGTTTCCACTTTAAACATTTAAAGAATATAAGGATATAAAGTCTCTATTTACTTTCCATTGTGGTTAAGCATGTGAAGGGTTTTGTGCCTCTGTCACTAATGTTCTCACTCTTCTTGTCACCATGGTTTTCTTTGATCCGCAGATGATGATAGAAGCCTCTTGACAGAGCAGTTAGAAACTATTCCTAAAGAGGAGAGAGCTGAGAAGGAAGCTCGGAGACCGTCTCTCGAGAAACATAGAAAAGAAAAGCCTTTTAAAACCGGGAGAGGCAGAATTTCCACTCCTGAAAGAAAAGTAGCTAAAAAGGAACCTAGCACGGTCTCCAGGGATGAAGTGAGAAGGAAAAAAGGTTCATTTAACAATCACTTCTTTTAAAATGTGTGGGGTTTTTTAATTAATTAATTTGTTATTGCTCTTCTGACAAAGCAACTTGCCTAACTGGTTACTTATAAAAATCTTGTTCATTTTTTTCATTCCAAGTGTGTACTTTCTTTCCTGATGGTATGCTTTTTTGTGTTTTCTTATTCATAGCAGTTTATAAGAAGGCTGAACTTGCTAAAAAATCAGAAGTTCAGGCCCACTCTCCTTCCAGGAAACTCATTTTAAAACCTGCTATCAAATACACTAGACCAACTCATCTCTCCTGTGTTAAGCGGAAAACCACAGGTGACTGTTCAATTCTGCAATGTGGCTGGCAAACATAGATGTGTATTTTTTTTTAAGTCTCATTACTGTAGAAGCTTCTTCATCTTGTTTTACTTCCAAATCTCAGCAATCATAAACAGTTTCGCTATTAAGTGTCTTGTATCATTATTCTTTTTTTTTCCCTCCCTGCAGAAGAGGTCATGACCATCTGTTTCTTTGTCATGCTCAGACATAGCAGTGCGTGATTGTATCTTGGCATTGTGCTCTATTGTCACGTTCTGGGGATCCCTATTTTCATTCTGTGTGTTTGGTTAGACGATGGCGATGAATTTAACCGTGGTATGCATTCTCATTATTTTGCTTATTTATCTCCTCCATGCTTAAATCCATGTATATTTGTCCTATTTTCTCTATTTTTACTGCCAAATCTGTTACTGATGTTGACTTTACTGAGACAATGTATACTGACTTAGACTTTGGAAATGAGAAACCCCTTGAAGTAAGACTAATTTTCAAGATTATTTTTCTTTAGATGGAAAGGAAGAAGAAGAAAGAAACTGATGTCTGTCCTGTCAGATTTTATTCATCACTTCAAAGTGAACACCCTTTCCATCTCCTGTACTTCATCTTTGAGATGTTCTTAAAGATTTCATCCAAACTGTGAAATGTTCTAATGTCATTCAATGTGCAGAAATCTAAGTTAAAACTCCACTCCCTTAAGAATGAGTTAAATTAAACATAAATATGTTTTCTATAATTTCAGCACTGGGGAGGCAAAGAAAGGTGAATCTTTAGGTAGATGTCCAGTGTGAGTCCAGCCTGGGCTACACTGAGAGATCTGGACTACATAGGGGGTGAGGGACAAAACATGTTTTGCCTTCTACTTATTTCTGTCTCTCCAAAATATATACACCCCGATGGGCTTAAAAATCTAGTAGAAGAAAAGAATAAAACATGGGAGAAATCATCAGGGAATGAGCTGTAGCAATGACTTTATTTTTATAAACACTTACTCTTCTTACAGAGGATGTGAGTTTGGTTCCCAGCACCCACATGTCAGTCCACAACATCTATAACTCCAATTCCAAAGGATTCAACCTCATCTTCTGGCCTCTGCACTGTACATATCTTGAACACTTACATTCAGGCAAAATACCTGCGTACATAAAATAAAATTCTTTTTGAAATAATTCATAATAAAAATCGATATACCTCCCAACTTTATTTTGAAATTTCACTGTAGGGTACCAGGGCATTTACTTTGTGTTCCAATTATGCTATG
Source organism: Apodemus sylvaticus (assembly GCF_947179515.1). NCBI lineage: Eukaryota > Metazoa > Chordata > Mammalia > Rodentia > Muridae > Apodemus > Apodemus sylvaticus. The sequence goes on along the minus strand of NC_067480.1, from coordinate 46,789,773 downwards.
ATAATCTTAATTTTAAATTTTCTTAGTAGCTATGTGGATACTCTTGTAGTCTACAAAAATATCAGAAAGAAATCTGTTCTTTTTAATTATTCATTATAAATGGCTTCATATGAAATGTTGGGTAACTTTAAAGATTAGCAACCATATTATTAACCTTACTGAGAAAAAAAATCAGCCATTGATCTTTTAGAACAACCACCAAAAGTCTTTATTATTTTTGTGTGTTTAGATTTTATATTTGGGGCTTGGGTTTGGGAGTTCTATGCTTTTTGAGACAAAGTATTTGTGCATATCCTAGGTCAGCCTTGAATCCATGATCCTCCCGCCTTAGCCTCCCCAATGTTTGGATTGCAAGCATGCAACACCATGCTTGGTCAAAATTCAAGTAGCATGTGTGTGTGACCTACATATAGAAACCATATGGCATATTTTATGCAAAAACAGTATGCCAGCCAAAATTTTAATTTGGAATATTCTTCTATACACAAACCTTGAGAAAGACTCAGGGTACAGAGCTCTTCAAGGTTAGAAATCAGGAGTTAACATACAACTCCAAATGTTGAATTTTGATTAGCTAAGTAGGTCACGCCTTTAGAAATTCTATTTTACTTGGATAGATGCTTTGAGAAATATATTCTCTTGGATTGAACAATAAGAAATTTGTGTTCAACCTGAAAAGGTAAAGATGCTCTCAGAGTTGTGCAGTGCCGGGGGTAATATAAAATAGCTTGTAAATGATTTATATGACATGCTTGAATGTCATTGACACTCACTTTACTATACTAAAAGCCAACCCTCCCTCCTTGTTCATCCTTTAAAGGACTTTTTAAAACTTCAGACTGACTAGAGTATCTCCTTATTCTAGTCAAATGCCAAGAGAAGCCAGCAGGAAAACCATACAAAATACATGTTATTAAACTAAAGCAAACTACATATATGCATTGCAGGAACTTTAGATATGTCATAGATTAAGTCGGTGACATCATTTTCCCTGCTGTGCTAAGATCTAAAAAATCCTCCTATCCAGTCCTTATACAATAGACACACTGTGGGCAGCTATTGTCTTGATATCACAACTCACATAGCATAGGACCTTTTAATCAGTGCTACTCTGAGGGCTTATAAGGATTTTTTCATGAAGATTTCGCTATAAGCAAACAAACAAACATACAAGCTAGAGTATTTTACTTCTTAGGACATCAGTCAAATACTGTTACTTTTAAACACAAGGGATCATCAATGCAGGTAAGTCATCTGCAGAGAACATAGGATAGGATGGAATTTAAAACTGACACCAGAGGAAAACAACAGCATCAAGAGAAACAGCAGTAACAGATGCAGTAATTGTGTCATACAGGAAGTGCATGCATAGAACACATTTTGTACTTACTGAAATTGAAGTCTCTCATTCTCTGTCCTTGAGAACTTGTTCTCTTTTCCTTCTTTTGGTATAATTTCACTTCAGACAAGTATGTCAATCATAATGCAAAGTGAAGAGGTGCATGGGCAAAGGGTTTGCTGATCACGACAGCCTGGGAGGTAAAATGCAGAAAGATCTGTAAGTTAGCCAGAGACTTCGAGAAGAGGAGGGTTGGACATTTCTGATTATTCCAACCCAGAAACCAATCATATGCCTTTCCTTTAACTAGGCAGGCTTTGCTTTGTTGTTCTGTGACTTTTGATCTAAAGATTCTATGTGTACATGGTAGATACTCTAAAGTACCTTGGTGACCCATAGGAAAAACAGCGTGTGCACTGTGCTCCATTGCACTTCGGGAGACAATAGTCTGTGTTAATTTGCACATGCTATAGTAGGAGCTACATAATGCATTACTGTTACTCAAGTTCCTTTGGCTACTGAATTTGAGTCTCAAAAGCAAGAGAATTGTACTTTGCATTAGTCTTGTGACATAATAGAACACCCAAGTACCAGAAAACGCATTTATGTGAGTTGGGGATGCTAAGTTGATTTTTTTTTTTTCTTTTCAATAGCAGCAAGTGGTGAATCAGCTCAGGCGCCCAGTGCATTTAAACAGGCGAAGGATAAAGTCACTGTGAGTAAAACAAGTTCACTCTTCCCTTTCACTCAACTTTCGAGTGAAAACTTTCTCTTTCATTCAATGTCTTACAAAGTTTAGGTGTTATGTAGGCAATTGTATTTATTTTTAAATGTCAATTTTTAAGCTGTTTGTAAATGATGGATGATGGCAGTTGGGGAGGTCACTGCTGGATTTTCTATGTTTCCAAGATAACATACAGAAAACTACACAATGAGTTGCCAAAAATGGGGAGGAAAAATTCACTTAGATTTTTTTATAGATTTTTATATTTTAACTTTTATAATTAACTTACTATTTTACATTTTCATTATAAGTCTAAATGAAACTATGTAGATGAGGGGGAAGTAATATTAACTATAATTCATTTCACTAAAGATGGCTACAATTACCACTTTGATGGCCATTGATTTTTAATTTAATAGTAAGCATTCTTAATGGCCATTTTAATGACAAAGTGACATTCTACAGGGTTATAGTGATATTTGGATCTCTAATGTGTATTTCTCATTTAAAAAAAACTATTATTTCATCATGTCTGAATCCTAAATAATTTTAACCATGTCATCTCTTATTCCTGTTTAGTAATGAAAAAGAAAATGCTGTGCATTTATTTTTAATTTAATAGTAATGATTATTAATAAATATTTTAATGACATCATGACATTCTACTATGTTTTAAAAAGACAAAACCAACATGAAGTATTTTTGCTCTTTTTATGAAAGAATTCTTTTTAAGAAAAGCAATTAAGATCTGCTAATGAAATTCTAAATTTACAATGAACAATTTAAATGATTTCAGTAAGTAGCTTGTGAGACAATTTTGGTAGCCTTACAACCCTTTTTAAATCATAATTCTTAGCTTATCAAATATGATAACTATACTTCCATTTTGCTATTCATATGGGCAGTGTTTTATTTCCAATATTGACCACTCTTTTGTTAACCATCTCAATCTGAGGTTCTTTATTTGATAAGGAGAAATAATTCAGTGTTTATATGAATATTTGCAAATTAGACAGATTTGTTAATAAATAGTAATGAAGCTTTTGGTCATATTAGTGATTTATGAAGAAAGGTTTTGTAAATTCATTCTGTCTACATTCTTGCTTAAAAACTAAAAATTACAATTCATTTTTGATAATGTCTCTTCAGGATAAAAGCTCAGAACAACTCAGAAACAATATTGTAGTTGGTGGTATATCAAAACAGAATTTGCCAGAAAAAATGACCAGAGCACTGTTTCATAATTAAAATGAACCTAATGACTCTGTTTTCCCTAATCAGGACGGAATAACCAAGAGCCCAGAAAAACGTTCTTCCCTCCCAAGACCTTCCTCCATCCTCCCTCCTCGCAGGGGTGTATCGGGAGACAGGGAGGAGAACTCCTTCTCTCTCAACAGCTCCATCTCTTCAGCACGACGGACCACCAGTAGGCCTTCCTACTTTGTTTCCCTTTAATCCCTTAAGTGAAGCTTACTTAAGTTTGTAGTGTTTAAATAAAATGAGCCTGTATTGAAAGATACTATCTTTATAGATAAAAATTAGAAAATCTACATAGTAGATTGTTCAAAATAATGCTTTGTGTCAAAGCATTGATGGAAGAAATGGCAATAGTCTGTCTTCATATCCACTGAGTTCCAGACAGTCATTTTTCAGAAGGATGTTTCTCTCTTGATTCAAACTTAAAAATGTTTTTGAAAAGAAATTAATAGAGAAAATTACTCATTGAGTTGCTTTATACACCTCTACACCCTTAACACTTACTAGAATAATACATCTTAAAATCTAAATGTAAAACCTAAACCCCAAGTCTAGGGAAATAGTTTAGTAGAGGAAGTGCTTCTACAAAATCACAAGCACCAGAACTGGGCTCTCTAGCCCTAGTATAAAACTGGCCACAGTTCTGGACCTCTGTAACCCCAACCCTGAGCAGGCAGGAGAGTCCCTGAACTCAGTGGCCAGAAAACTTAGCCAACCTGTGAGCCCCACGTTCAGTCAGAGACCATGATTGGACTTGTAGGTGAAGAGCAATAAAGACAATGTCACCCTCAAGCTTCTATACACACGACATAGTCACACACATACACACAGAGGGAAAGTGACAACTCTACTTAATTTCTTTTTTTTTAAAAGTGTTATGCCAAATGACCTTTAATATAATGTGTCCTGCATACTATCTTTGATCCCTTTTTTTTACAGGCCCATAACTGACTGATCCACAATTATAGCAATCTGTGTGGTCTGTGTGATGTGGAGTTATATTACCCTGCAGATGGCATTGCTGCTGAGGCTGTCTCACAAATCCTGTATCAGATTGTTATCCTTTTGTCACTCAATGAAAACAGCTGCCATGTTTAGCACATATTGGACACAAGACCTTTAAGGCATCTTTTCTACTTGATTGAGTTAACAATTTTGGTGGTCATTTGTTACCAGCTTCAATGCAGAGACAGAAAAACTAACCTAACAGACCGAATAATAATAACACATTGAATACTGCACAACTAATACCTGGTTAGATTTGGTCTTCAGTCCATTGATGATTTCACAGTTCTTCTTAACACCTTAACCTTGATTTGGAGGAAACTGAATGCTCTATAAATGTTTTATAAAACCCCATGGAAAACCAGATCTCTGTAATCTAGCAGCTACTATATAATGATGGAAATGGCCACTACTGTCATAGTGTAGCTGATTTTCTTTCAGCATTTTCTTTCAGAGATTTAATAGTAATCTCCTTATTGAGACAAACTATTATACCTGATGCTCTCAATGGTTTGTCTACAGTGAAAACGTTATTGTTGTTGCAGCACTTGTACTTAGCATTGTTTAATTTGGAGAAATATTTGCATCCTTTGAAGTTTTTGCTAGGAAGGCTTTGACACCTCAAAACTCTTTTGCTGAAGCAAAAGTAAATTGTTGTAATGAATTAGCAGAAAGGACATTTAAGAATCAGTAATTCCCACAGAAGCAACTTTCCCCTTACATATTTCACCAGAACCCATAAGAGGGTAAGAAAGGCAAAAGCATCAAGTGCTCCCCAGTGGAATGTCTTCAAGTATGCCTATATGTGTTGCTATGGAAACAATGGCACTTTCTAAATAAACCCACCTCTTTGAGCCTCCCCGTTCTGCCCTTTAAGAGATTTTTAATGTTCTGATCCAGTGCTGTTATTGATATTCTAGTTTTAATTTGTTTTATAGTCTGTTGCCTTGTGTCAGGTGATAGTGAGCATAACTGACATGTTGACATCTACAAATATTGGGTCTATTTTAGGATCCACACAGCAATAACAAAAATATACATGGATGGGCACGCATTTTGCTCTCTTCTGTTTGCCTGCCATCTCCTTAGCTACATGCAGCAATGTCCTGGCATTTATACAAGCTTTGAGAAGAATTTGAGGGAAAAAAATAGCATGCAGGCATCACATGAACTCTGAGAGAATGGAGCATATGTAGTTCTAGATGCAGTAGAGATTGGGAGCTTGGTTCACTTAACTCAAAGTACAAGAAAACCCCTTGTTAAATGTGTTTGGAACTTTCTGAGCTCTCAATATAAACTGAGAATTCACACTGAAGGCCCACAAGAAAGAACTATAGGAAGTAAATTCACAGCATGTATTTACTGTGTCATGTGTACATGTAACTCTTAGAATGGATGTACTTGCAGGGAGAAATGCATGATCCATGTGTCATTCATGAGTTTTCCCACAACCAGGGATCTATATAACACAATAAATGTATGCTGTTTCTAACTACAGGTCGTTCATATACCTCAATAGACATACAAACAGAAGAATAGTTTCCACCAATTCCCAATAAGAACTATGAGACCAAATAGGAAAAAGATACAAGTTTTAAATGTGTATGTTAACATATATCCAAAAATATCACTGGTTTATGAACCTAAAGAAAGGAAGGGAGGTTCTCACCAATTTCAGCATTATTGTAGTCTTTCCCAAAGAGTTCTGAATGTATTTAAATTAAGTACTGTATAAGCTGTATGAGTACTAACTTTGCATGGGAAGAAGACGACCTTGAGAACTTTCTAATGCTCTGATATATTTTTCCTTTCCTCGTGTGTGTGTGTGTGTGTGTGTGTGTGTGTGTGTGTGTGTGTCTGTCTATCTGTCTTACCTGTTTATTACCGTAGGGTCAGAGCCAATTCGCAGAGCAGGAAAAAGTGGCACCTCAACACCTACTACCCCTGGATCTACTGCAATCACTCCTGGCACTCCCCCAAGCTACTCTTCACGTACCCCTGGCACCCCTGGAACCCCAAGCTATCCCAGGACACCAGGAACCCCCAAATCTGGCATCTTGGTGCCCAGTGAGAAGAAAGTCGCCATCATTCGCACACCTCCTAAGTCCCCAGCTACTCCTAAGCAGCTTCGGCTGATTAACCAACCACTGCCTGACCTGAAGAATGTCAAATCTAAGATCGGATCAACCGACAACATCAAATACCAGCCTAAGGGTGGTCAGGTAAGAGCTCCGTGAACACGGACTTGATATCAGATGATCAGTCCCACTCACGGTTAAGTTGCTTCTTGTGCATTATAATCTGATAGTCTTGTGCACAAAAGACAGAGATGTTATAGGGTGCTGGGTCACCATTCATTGCTGAGTCTGGATCTTGCCTGGAGAATCAAGCTTGGCAGATACACTGGAAATCATTTGATACGTCATATCCTTCTGGTCATTATTAGTTACTGGTGGGCTTAACCATATATGCAAGGAACCTTTAATTGATTTCTGGAACGGGTCTCTGTAGTTGTGTAGATTTGGATATAGTAAAGTTAGCTTTGTGATCCTGGGAGAAAAATGAAGCAAATACTGTTTAATAGTCTCATCGAATATTAATATTTGATGGGATGGTTCAACTTCATAGGCTTTTTAAATTATTCTTGAAATAAAGAACTAATGGCAATGTGTACCTTTTGAACAAATCATAATGCTCATTGGATCCCGAATTCCTCTGAATCTCGGTGCCTTTTCTCTCACACATCTACTTGTCTCTTTTAATTTCTGCCTCTGACTCCTGATAGCCTTCCTTCTTGCCAATAAAATTCTATCTTAGGAGGTTTTAGAGAAAGCTCTTGCTGAAGTGTGAAGTCTTTGAGCATTCCTGCCTACCATCGATACCAGAATTTCTTGGGTGCTTCATCCTTACCATCAACTTTCATTGGTTTCCACATTGTAATTCTATTCTAGGAAGCCCACGGGCTTAGGAAAAGACAACAGATGAGCCATGGGGTAGGGGGCGCTATGAGACCCTGTAGGAACAACTGTAATAGTGTGGTTACAAACAGATACACTTTCCCAGGAAGATGCTGTGAAAATAATGAGGTGGAAGAAAGCTTTACAGCCAGCCACAACTATAACTGAAATTCTAACAGACTTAATCTGTGATTTTTAAAAAATCATTTCATTATTCTTAAATTCATCAGTTTTCCCCATTTAATAGAAGCAAACCTTTGGGATCATTTAGTAATTGTATGTAAATAATTTAAAAGAGTAACTTAAGTAAAATTGGTTTAACTTATCACTAACCTTAAGGAAAATTCTTTGCTATGGCTTTTAAAAGAAAGATGTCTAAAACGTATTAACCTGTTTTGAGACAAGGTTTTGCTGCAAAGCCCAGTTGGCATTCTTTACCTAATGCCCCTGCCTCAGCTCGCACCATTCTGAAGCAACAGTAGTCATAAAAATCCTCATGTCCTCAGATGGTCCTTCACTAAATGTGGCTTTTTTGTGTCCCAGAGAATCTTGATTTTTTTAAATCAATTATCTATCTCTTGATTCACAAAAGAATGTTACTCATTTCTCTAACATATAGAAACTAAAGAAATCTGATAAATGTAAAAAGGCATTGATACCATTTCATAGCAATTGTTTAGTATATGATTTTCTTTGAGAGTTCCTAAACATTACCCAAACCTTCTTATTGTGATTTTAGCCATTAATTTGCAAGACTTTTTAAGATTAAATTGATACAAAATAATGAGGACATCCATTTTTTTCTCTTTTTGTTTGTGTCTCTAGGCTCACTTCAGGTTGACCTTCACAAAAGTTGGTAATTCATAAAGTTGGTTTAAAAATGTCTTATTCCTTTAGTATGAGATAAAGCATCCCCAGAGGTTATGCTTAAAGGCTAATTAAGATATATTAACCAAAATTACATCAAGAACTAAAATAGCTTCAAAATCATGGTGTTGTTTTTAAAAATATCTTCTTTCTCTAGGCCAGTTTTAGCTTGATACAAAGTCACCCTACCTCAGCCCCAGACAACTCAGAAAAAAATCCACAATAGAGTACCAGCTCAGTGACTTTTGTTGCAGAGCAGGGAGTTCTTTATTCACCAAGATGAAAGGCAGAGAGAAAATATTTGCTACCTAATTTGTAGTGGATGGAATACATTAATTATATTTATAAATTGTACTATCTTTGTAGAAAATATTTACATCTCAACATTGTAACATTTTCCTCCCCCAAATCCCTTAGAGTATATCTCCTCAAATACTAGAGGAGAAGAAAGCTTTCTTTTGGTATGGAAGTTCATTGGAGAGTTTGACTAGACACTTCTGTTATTCCTTTACAGAATGAGTGGGAAATATTTTGTTAGGATGTCATAGGACATTATCAGGCTGATTTTGTTAAATACCTATATTATACTATTGAACATCTGCAAATGCACACCACTGGGACAAACCTAAGCCACGGGAATGCTGAGTTCAGTTGCAAATGTATTGTCTTTGAATTTTTGAGTCAGCAGCCACCACCAACCCAGAACCATCAAAGAACAGAGCGGGCCTGTGTCTTGTGCAGAAACTAGCTTTATAATAGTGGCATGCGGGAATTTATACGCACATTATTTGTTGCAATTGGAACATTAGTTGCTTTCTGTATTTGTAGCTTTTGTACCTGAGTTTCTTATCTTTTATGTTAAGCTCTAGTTTCTGTCACCAGAGAAGATCCACACAGTTCACTGAGGCAAGCCTGGTGGAATAGACACATTAGTAGAATATATAATGAGCTTTGTAGAAAGTAATGTAGTTTGTCCTCACAGCTCAAACTTGGGCTCCTTCTACCTGAGAGGGGAACAAATCGTTAATTTGCTGAAGAGAGTGATTTTGACTCTTTAACTCAAGCTACACTACAACTATCTTATTAAATATTTTAAATTGAAACTATCTGGGGTAAGCTTTTTTATCTCAATTTAATCTAAATTTTAAGTTAATATTTGCCCTTTTTAATTGGATATTTTATTTATTTACATTTCAAGTGTGATCCCCTTTCCAGGTTTCCTCTTTGCAAGCCCCCATCCCATCCTACCTTTTCCTGCTTCTATGAGGGTGCTCCCCCACCCACTCCTACCTCCCTGCCCTGGCATTTTCCTACACTGAGGCTTCGAGCCTTCCCAGGGCCAAGAGCCTCTCCTCCCATTGATGCCTGACAAGGCCATCCTCTGCTACATATGTGGCTGGAGCCCTGGGTTCCTCCATGTGTACTCTTTGGTTGGTGGTTTAGTCCCTGGGAGCTTTGGGGGGTCTGGTTGGTTGATATTGTTGTTCTTCCTATGGGGTTGCAAACCCCTTCAGCTTTAAGAATTAGATCAACAAACATAAGCTTAAGAAAATTTAGGCAATTTATTTGGATGCTACTGTTTTACCTTTTCTGTAAATTGGGTTCTATAGAAGGGCTTTGATTTATATGGAATAGACCTGTATGTGTTGAGACATTTCTCCTTTTTCTCCATTAACTGTACCAAGATCAGTTTTAAAACACACACTCTTCAGGGTGTGGTATCAAACACAATGTCATTCCAGCACTAGAGGAAGCAGTGGCAGGAGGATTATAGGTTCAAGGACAGCCTGGGCTACACAGTGGTACCCTGTAAACAAAAACAGCACAAGTTCCGTGGCCCTGGAATAGTTGCATTTACCAGTCAACAGAACCTCTTTCCACAGACTGTTCATTATTAGAGGATTAGAGAAAGCAAAGCTGTGGCTGGGGCTGTGGATTTGATTGATTGCTTTATGAATTTGTATTCATTTCCTCAGTTTGTCATTCTCAGATTAGCTGATCCAAAGGTAGTCTAATCTCCACAGAAGAGTAAAGTCAAGACAGTAGATAAGACTCATTCACATAGGAAGAATCCAACAGTAAGACAATAGACTGTAAGACAGTAATTTCCCTATGGCAGAAGTACAAAAGGGAACAAGGCATAGTGTCTGCATCTAGTCAGATTGGACAGGTTTGGGGTTGACTCAGCTTTATATTACAAATTGGGTAGTCATTGAAGAGATCTACCATGAAAAAAGACCAGTTAACTTTTTCACTGGAAAATGAGTGACTCTGGGGGAAAAAAATCAACAGAAATAGGCTTTTATATTATAGAATTTTTAGATCCTAGAACATTCAAAATTATTGAATTGACAAAGCCATCTTTTTGGATTGAGTCATTTATGTTGGAAATCATAAAATCATCAAATAATTAAATGTTAGCATCAAAAAGACCTATGCAGCCAAACTTGGATTTCCTTTCCTACAGTAAGTGACTAGGAATCGATATTTGGTGTCTAATGATAGTAGTGAGTCCCTTGACACTTTAATACTTAACTCGAAATTTATGAAATACAGTTAGAAATACCTTTTATCCCCTTCAAAGACTAATAAAATAGCTCATGTAAATTCTATTTTATTTCCAGAATTATTTAAAATGCTATTACTAGGAACAAGTCAATATAATTTTCCTTCTGAAAATAATTTATGTTTGAGGTTTTAGATGCAATGGTCTCCACAGTTTTAACAGCAACTTCTTCCACAGCTTATGTAAAACTCTTAGAATGTGGTACATTTAATGATATCTGTAAATCCTGTGATAAACCTACAGTTTTTATATTGAAAGTTTTGTTATGCCCTAGAGAACAACCTAGCCATCATGTCTTCTGAATTTAAATGTTGACAGGAGTCCATTGCCTTGGGCTCCTGCTGAGAGCTGCCAATGATATTTTTCTGCAAGGGACAAGCTATCCTGTCCATGCTAGAGAGGCACTGTGATTCAAACCTTGCCCAGCTAAAAATAGGATTCTATGCCCTTTTAAGAAATTCAAGATTCTTTTCTGCATACACTTAAAGGCTTTTTAATGCTCTCAAAAAGACTGTAGATTTAAACTAAATAAACATGAGTATTATTTAGATTTTTGGATAGAAAAACTGGACCTTAAAGATATAGAAATGTGATTTTTTTTAATCTATGCAGGAGAAGTATCCAAAAGAAGCAAGCAAACAAACAAGAACAGCAATGACCATAGCAAAACTAAATCCTTTCTATATTTATTCTGTTTGCCCTTCAAAGCATGCCAGATCAAAAGACATATGAAAGAAATTATAAGAGATATGACTATTTCAGTATGTTACAATAGAGTAATGTCTTTCCAGGTCCTGCTTTTAGTAGTTTTTAGGATGAGTGCTTAACTTCCTGAATAAAGAAAATAAAACCTTGGCCTCAAGTCTTGAGGCTGCAGTAAAGCCAAGATGATGTCAGGATGACCTAACATATGTCAGCTCTGGTTTTCTTACCTTGGCAACGGGAAAGAATGCTTCCACATAGCCACTGCTGGCTAAGGGTGGCTCAGGAACATTTGCAAGAAGGTGGCTTTCAGAAGCCACAGACACAGTGAAAGCAGACCCAAGGGTTCTTTGTTGATCTCCCTAGGGAACCAGGAATTCTTTCATGAATGAGAATCCTGAGTTGGAACTGTCAGGCAGACCAAGTACACTAACAGAGGGCTCAGGAAATGGTTAGGAAATGAGTGACACTGTAGAGCTGAGAGGAGCACTGGCATACCCTCTGAGACCCTGGGCTAACCTACACTGTGCTGCACCACTGAGTAAGCCAGAGCCCCTGTGTTGCCAATCTCTCCATCACAGATAACCCAAGCATTATTCTTTTCATTCTTCCCAATTTTAGTTATATCAATAGAACTGGGATACATAAAGCTGCAGAGCACTTGACCTTTGAGGGTCCAGGGAAATAGGGACTCATACATGATGACATGGATACAGTTGAGTTGCAGTGTAGACTCTTCTACATGACCGTGAATGAAAGAGAGTTGAGAGCCTCTATAGTACCCACCCACCCCCAGAATTCTAGTTCTCTCTGCCCCAGTATCTGGAAAGCAAAATGTTACCTCCAATTCCTTTTAGGTTAGGATTTTAAACAAGAAGATCGATTTTAGCAAAGTTCAGTCAAGATGTGGTTCCAAGGATAACATCAAACATTCTGCTGGGGGCGGAAATGTAAGTAGAAGCTTCCCTGAGAAGCTGCCGTGATTGTGTGGAGCCCCCTGCACAGCCAGTACCCTCTTTCCTTCCTCGAATTCTTCCGTGACACACTGCTTTCTCTGTATGTGTCAGCTAGGGGAGTGGCTTGCTTTCTTGGTGATGGGTGTCCCATCCTTTTCTGTCAGATCAGTTGGGAAGGGAAAGCATGCTAGATGTGCCACAGCAAACCCTCTTTGCCTGCTAACTGTTTCCTGGCCTTTCCAGTCACCAGAGTATTTCTGTCTCTATTCCTCTGAGACAGTGAACCAGGCTCACGCTGCTCTAACTGCATTTAAATTACTCTTGAGGCAAAGACTGATATATTGGATGTGCTCAGTGTACGTAATGCCAACCCTCCACGGTTCATTATTCATGAAAGCTAGGATATCTTTTCAAATAATGCAAAATTGGCAAAGCAGGGCTCATCTATAATTCAAAGTGAAAAGACTAGTTCCAGCATACATTCTATCCTGATAGAATTTTTCCTGTGTCTTTCATTTAGTGTAAATAATAGCTTATGAAAAGAAATGGATACTGAATTCATGCTTGTTACATGTTGGTTGATGCAGAGTTTAAGTAGTCAGTTCAACTCAAAGAAAGCATTGTTCCTCATAAAAATAAAGATAATTTCAACAGGTGGATCATGCTGATTCTATTTTTCTGCCATCTAAACATTAGGCTCCAATCATCTGTGATTTAAGTAATGGACGGGGTGTCAGAGCCTAAATCTTTAGGAGTCTAAGAAATCCCTGTCTTCTCGCTTTTCAGCTGGGAAGAAATGGTTTTAAGCACTAAAAAGAAAATATTAGTCCCTTCTATAAAGAGCAGTTACCCAGTAAGCAAAGTAGACAGAGAAAAGTAGACTGTGCCGTGGTAATCCCACAATAGTGTTGGCTGGGCTCCTTCGTGGATGTGTCTCTGCTTTGGGATCAGTATCCACACTGACTTGGTTGCTCTTCTGAGTATGACCAGACATAGCGTCATGTGCTCTTCCACAGAAGCAGCTCTGCTCCAGTTTATTCCCTTGAGAGTAGCAGAGATGTACCGTGGATGCCCTACACGGCAAATGCCTCTAGTTCCGACACAGCACTAAGAATTAGTTCAGATACCGTAAGCTCTTACACCGAGGTGAAGGGGAAGCTTTAGACCTGTAAAACAGTGGTTTAAACTTTCCTTAAGAGAGGCATCATTTGTTTTACTGTGCATATCCGTGAGGAATCCTTACATTCTTAAATTTTTACATTCTTCTGATGGTGATGGACAGTGGGCCACCACAATGGGCAATGGAAAACTCTGCTTTGAATACAGACAGACAAGATATTTTAATGAAACATAAAAGCAAGGAAAATAGTATCATTTTCTAACTGTGTGCAAGAAAAATTCCACTTAGCCAAGAGAACAGTTTAGGAAATCTCACTTAGAGATCTCTTCTGTCTTCATACTGGTCTTGTTACTGTGAGCAGTGTTAGTCACTTCTATATAAGAGTCGCTTTACAAATAATAACCCATCCTCCTCTGTCTTCTTTGCTATGAAAAAATTTAACATGGTGAGGCTTTTTTTTCTCAAAGGATGCTTGCCTTATTAATACAAATATTCCCATGCTCTTACAACGTTATCTATTTTCTACTACTAAAACTTCTATTCCAGAGTTTTCACCTATTCGGCTTCTTTTTTCAAGTTTGAAATAAACAGAACGGATGTGTGTGTGTGTGTGTGTGTGTGTGTGTGTGTGTGTGTGTGTGTGTGTGTTTCTGAATATGGTGCCACATATAACAAATATGGGTACATGTCCAGAATTATGTATAAGCTTGGGGGAAGGGGTGGAGCTTCCGTGTCTAAGCCATATTAAGCTTATTTTCTGTGATTCACACAGGTACAAATTGTTACTAAGAAGATAGACTTAAGTCATGTGACATCCAAATGTGGCTCTCTAAAGAACATCCGTCACAGACCAGGTAAAAAAATAACACGTTTATAATAATTTAAAAGTATTAGTTGAAGTAGACAATTTTTGATATTTTTGTGAAAATTTTGACTGAAAAAAATGTTTTGAACTCTTGATACTCCATGCTTTTAATAATAGAAGCTTAAGTTAAACAGTCAAGACATCTCACTTTGGGATCAATGAACCTGGAAGAGGCCATGTGTATAGAACAGGCACAAACATCGGGGCTCCTTCAAAAAATATAGACTAAAATATTCATCAAGTCTTACAGATAAGAACAGTGACCAAAGACAGAATTTCTAAAAATTTTTATAAAGTTGTGTTGTCTTCATTATGTAAAATGGAATTGAGTATCAGAGCGGAGGAAAGCCCTTTTTCTGATTCATTTCTCCAACTCTTTTTCAAGTAAATACACACTGAAAATCTTCAGCAGGATGCAATATGTCCCAACTTACTTGGCATTAGACCCTCTTGTCTTAGGGTATCTCATAGGATAGTGCTTTGAAGTAGAAATTAAATTTCCAGTTGCCATTGTCAGTTCCTTCTTTCAAGAGTATGAATATGACATGAATCATTGCCGCTCTGAGTATCACAAATACTTTATTTGTGCTAAATTCCACCTCTGGGCATACATAATAATGGATAGCTCTCAGATGTCTTATGTTCTTGAGAAAAATTTGACACTACACAATTTATAATATACCATTAGATTACAGGAAGGCAATATAATTGGCTTTATTTTAAATAATATAATCATATGTTTAGTATCTTATCATGTAAACCAAATGTAGATTAATAGATTAATCACCATGTCAAACACTGTAAAAATGAGGTCTAACAATAATTGGGTTGAGACTCTGGGAGAGGAAATTATTAGAACTATTTGGATTGGCTGCAAAATAGGTAGAACAAGTCTCAGAATAGACAACTACATTAGAAGTACTTAGGAATAAGTCTTCACTGTGCCAAAGGGTGTGACAAACCAAGGTGACTGAATCTT
Organism: Apodemus sylvaticus; assembly: GCF_947179515.1. Taxonomy (NCBI): domain Eukaryota; kingdom Metazoa; phylum Chordata; class Mammalia; order Rodentia; family Muridae; genus Apodemus; species Apodemus sylvaticus. Next base: position 46,774,436 of record NC_067480.1, on the reverse strand, counting down.
TGTATATAAGATCTGCTTTGCTGGATACAGAACTGCTCCAACATATCTGTCTTCCTTGTCCAACAGCAGCAGAGGCATGTCTTTTCATTCAGATCTTCAAAGTCCCCAGTCCATAGCTGGCCTACCACTGCATGATTGACTTGTACTGTTGTGTTTATAGAATAGCTAAGGTTCCTTGCCACATTGCCATTTTTCTTGCAGAATATAAAAGAAAACACTGGTTTCTTTGATTGTGGACAGATGGAATTAGTCAAATTCACCTGGAGATTGGATGCTCAGAAAACATCATAGAGATAAGGAAATATTCTGTGTATGAATTGCTGGACATAAAAGACCATTGTCACAGACTCCCACTTATTTCTAAATCTGGACCCTCTATTATAACTAAATAGGATGACTAAATTTATAAAGGAAGTGTCAGCCTGGTGATCCTTGACAATAGCAATCTTTTCACAAAGTTGCCATGGGAATGCTCAGTGTCTACCCTGAAAGCAAAGAAAATAGTTCAACACCTAACGACACAAATCAAAATGCCTACACATTGCTTTAAAGCCTGATGGAGATAACAGTTTTTCATAATTACTGCTCATTATGGCTGCCAAAGAATTATAATACAGAGGCATATATCTCTAAATTCAAAAGGGCTAAATGTTACATAAGACTGTCTAGGGGAAAAACAACAGAACTGGCCTACGCAAGCTCCCTTTGCTGGGTATAGTTTGTGTCTGGATCAGATTATTTCTCTTTCCTTTTAAGAAAAACTTCAACAACATTTTAACTGAACTATGTTGATACAACATATAGTCAAAAAAAAAAAAGAAAGAAAGAAAGAAATCTTAAGAGAGTAGTTTCTACCAAAGGCTACCAAAAGTGCAAAAATAAGTAATTAATATCTCTAGTTGAAAGTTCAAACATTCTCCAGCTCCTAACTAAGACAATTGCACTTATATGAATCACTATGAATGAAACAAATCCCATCACAACCAATCAGTAAGAACCACAGGCTGGTCAAAAATATGGGAGAAGCTATCCTCCACGAAATGTCACAAGCTTAAGAGACATGAGATTATAACTTCATGAAACTTCTTTCTTTACACTTATCTGTCAGAGCAGATATCCTGATCAGGAAAGTTTCCCCAATGGCAGCCTTCTCCATTGTACTTGGGATGTGCTGACGCTTGCAATTTCCCCAAGTGTGGGAAACTCAGCTGAGGAATATGTGGTAGTAAGAAACTGACCCATGCTGGGCGGTGGTGGCGCACTCCTGTAATCCCAGCACTCTGGAAGGAAGAGGCAGGCGGTTTTCTGAGTTTGAGGCCAGCCTGGTATACAGAGTGAGTTCCAGGACAGCCAAGGCTATACAAAGAAAGCCTGTCTCGAAAAAACCAAATCCAAAAAACCAAAAGAGGAGAGAGAGAGAGAGAGAGAGAGAGAGAGAGAGAGAGAGAGAGAGAGAGAGAGAGAGAAGAAAAACTGACCTGTAAAAATTTACAGAGATACATAATCATCAAGAATTCCAAACTGAAATTGTTTTTATAGATCCTTTTAAACAGTTTTTATAGGCATTGGGGATTGAACCCAGCACCTTGTGTGTGCTAGGCAGGTTCTCTACCACTGTGCCAGGCCCACAACCCCTTTTAAGCATTTTTTAAAAGCAAAACCCCATGGAACTATAAGATTAAAGGATCAACAAGCAATTCCTCCAGACCAATGTATGTGGTTGAACTCAAGCACCCTACAAAAGTCAAACGTATCTCTTAGATGCCAGATATATTAAAAAGATCCTAGTCTACCTTTCTAAGATATCAGAAAATACTCAGCCATGGTCAAAACCAGACTGAGAGATGTTGGATAACTTAGTCATACTACTACTAACTAGTACTAGAACTAGTAGTGTAGAAGAAACTCCTGTGTTTGAAAGTCTGAGAGAGGTACACAAGGATGGAGAAAAAGAACTCTTTTAAAGGGTTGTTGTGCCATCAGAACTATCAGCATATTATCACACTTGAGATTGTTTGTATTATAGGAAATGGCATGATCAAAATCCTGTCTCGATGTTATCTGAACAGTGGTAGTGTCAAGTTAGCCTCTGTACAAGAACCTGTTCAAAAGCATAGCCTAGTATTCTATATTAAAGGAGAGGCTGTAAGACTAGCTATGAAGCATTCAACTCATTTCATCAGCAAAGTTGTTGTTGTTGGAAATTTATAAGTAAAAGAAGTATTCTTGCTCATTATTTTTGGAGGAGTAGTTCCAAGATTCCATGGAGATACTCTGATCCTTAGATCTCTTACATAAAGTGCTGTATATTCTCCCTTCTATATAGTTTAAATCACCTCATTATTATTTATAGCATCTAACACTATCTAAATGCCATGTAAATCTTGATTACATAACATTCAGGAAATAATGATAAGGGAAATGTTCTGCAGACATTCAATGCAGATGCTATTTGTTTTCACACATTTTCAAGCCCAAGACTGTAGAATCTGCAGATGTGGAACAGTAACTGGTTATTGTCTGTTACACACTGTCCCACTTTGCTTTGTTGCTAGGATGAATTCCATAGCTAAAGGCAACTCAGGGGAGCCACGGGTTCATGTCGGCTTGCACTTTTAGGCCACAGTCCATCATGGGGGAAAGAAGGACAAGGACCTAAGCAGAAACTGAAACAGAAGCTCTGAGAAATGCTGCTTGCTGGGTTGCTCTCAGTCTGGCCTCCTGACTCATATTCATGTAGTCTTCTCATAGCCCAGGCCCCCTTGCCCAGGGCTTGTGCCACCCACAGTTGGCTGGACCCTCCCACACTGATCAGTAAACAAGGCAGTCTCTAACAGACTGGTCTGATCTGGACAAGCTGTCAATTAAGATTCCCTCAGATGACTCTGGGTGTGTCAACTTAGCAGCTGAAGCTATGTAGGACATGCACCATCACAGCTTAATAATCTTTTTTAGATAAGTGACTTGTTTCCATGAAGATCAGTAAAGAACAGGTTTCTAAGACAGATATGGATTTGAAAAAAGGTAATGCATAATACATGAAGTAATGTGTATAACAGTGTAGGAAAGATGCCATTCATTGTCTTAGATCATAAGGCAAAATGAAGTGGGTTGAAAATTCTAACAGATTCCCGCCATGTCTGGTTAGGACAGGAGAATATGCCTTCTCTAGCAATCTATATGGCTTATCCTTGTGTGAGTGTAGTTTTTATAAATATAAGATTCCCTTTTAGCAAAGCATTTAAAAAAGGCTTTCTCCTCCTGAAGGTGGTGGACGTGTGAAAATTGAGAGTGTAAAACTGGATTTCAAGGAAAAGGCCCAAGCTAAAGTTGGCTCACTTGACAATGCTCACCACGTACCTGGAGGCGGTAATGTGAAGGTGAGATAAGGCTGGGAGCCAGTCATGTGTTTGTGAAAGCAGATTTCTTATGTCATATTCTTTTAAAATTATTTTTAAGGTTATCATATACATTATATAACACATTATTACATCATTCCTCTTCCCCTTTCCTCTCTCTGAAACCTTACTCTTTCAAATTCATGGCCATGTTTTTAATCAGTATATATATATATATATATGTGTGTGTGTGTGTGTGTGTGTGTGTGTGTGTGTGTGTGTGTGTAAATATATGTTCTTAACTAGGAAAACCCTACAATTACTTCTTTAGTAGCCCAGCATAATTCCTAACTGCATTCTGAAATATCTTGATCAAAATGGAGCTCTGGTTAAAGGACTTCTCAAACAGGAAGGAGGGATGCTAAACTGAATCTACCTCATATTCTTGTGAACTGGTGGGAAAGAGCTAGTGACTGGGGAAGATGCTTGAGCTAACGAAAACTAATGTTTCTCTTAAACAGATTGATAGCCAAAAGTTGAACTTCAGAGAGCATGCAAAGGCCCGCGTTGACCATGGGGCTGAGATCATCACCCAGTCCCCAAGCAGGTCGAGTGTGGCATCACCCCGACGCCTCAGCAATGTCTCCTCTTCTGGAAGCATCAACCTGCTCGAATCCCCTCAGCTTGCCACTTTGGCTGAGGATGTCACTGCAGCGCTTGCTAAGCAGGGCTTGTGAATACTTGTCATTTAGCACTGGAGTAACACGTAGGCATGAGCTCTTGGCAGGAGTGGGCTCTGAGCAGGTGTCATATTCATTCTTTACAAACCATAGATAAATAATCTCATCCCCCAACTGTAGTAATTGTTACAATTTTATATAAAAAAATGAATAGTATATGCAGAAAATGACCTGAATTCCATCCGCAACAAGAACACATGGCTTTACATGGATACAATTGGACAATTATTTTCGCTCTGCTCTGTTTTGCATGGAGTATTATTATTATTATTTTTAAAATTGCATTTTTACCTTTCATGTGCCTGAAGGCTATCCAATACATTCTGAAAGGCCTTGTTAAAAATCCAAGCTGCTCATTTCCCTATTCTGTTTATGGTTGAAAAGATTAAAAACTACCCATTGTCACTTACTACAGGTTCAATGACATCAAGGAGTCTGATTGCAGGAAGGAAAGAGCATGTAAGAAACACATTTTTTTAAAGTGTTATTTTGTATAAATGGGAAGAAAGATGCAACTAAGTTATTGACGCTTGGGACCTGGATGATTTTATCAGAGTATGCCATTCCAATCAATTATTTAACTAAAAGTTAGATTTAAAGCATTTGAGCATTGGTTGAAGAAGTGGTATCAAAGTGCATCTCTTAGGATTGATGCACTTTCGTTAGAATGGGCTTGTGTCTGATTAGAATGTCAGTTGATTGGCTAGATTTGTGTCCACACAATCAGTTTCACACCCCCATTCCATCTGTTTGATACAGTATTATAGATATAAATATATATATATTTCTCTGTGGCCATTTGTGATACTTCCTCATATACTTGAATATGATACTTCTTTATTCACAGTATCTGTGTCTCCTGCACCCTTTGGTGTTGCAATTTTAGGTATGTGAAAGTAGATGTTAGCAGGGTTCTCTCCCTATTTAAAAATACATTTTAAAAAGACAACGAGTTTTAGCATGAAGTTGCTTTCTGTAACAACTCAAAGCTGTAACCCTGTTTTAGTGCCAGAATCAAGTCTTTCCTGTGATGCTAGAACATTTTACTTTCCTTTGCTTCCACCAACATGGAGTTTGTGGAGTGGGTCCAGGGGTTTACAGATGTTGGTTTAATGATTATGGATTTATCTCATGTTTAATCACTGAAAAGTTTGGGTTTAATCCCTCTAATTATTCGTGACACCAATCTCTTACTATTCATTACCTCTTTCTTCTATTTCCTTTTTCTATTTGCTAAAGTTGAAAGTAGGAAAAATAATTTTGAATATCTTTTCTTGTTCTCCAAATATTATCTGTTCATTAAATTCTGTAATAGAACATATTAGGCTTAATTACCCCAAAAAACTCTTGATCAAAAATGAGAAGTACAACATATTAAGAAGCTATATATGTAAAACTTTTGAGACACAGATATCTAAACCCATCTCTCCAGGATTCTTCATGAGCATGGAACATGGTATTACTTATTTATGAGTAAATACTGTTTTTTCTTGTTTTATATACAATCTAGACATCACAATTCAGTTAATTTCATTTGCAAATCATACTTAGTGAATAAGTAATAGTCAATTGCCCCCAAATAAGACAACACATAATCATACCGAGTGGACTTTTTTCTTAATATTTAATTTGTTCTTTTTCTTGCTTGGGATTGGTTCTTCAGATGGAATCTGAAGCGTTAATGTGAAAAGTTGTCTAGGTGTTTTATGTGTCTGAAATAAACCAAGTCTTGTATATAAAGGAGAAGGTAAACCTGAACAAGACAGAGAGGTGCAGGCAAAAGGCAGAGAGGCTAAGACAGAAGGCAAAAGGATGCAAAAGCAGAGAGAAACGGGGCAGTTTAGTGACCCATTGAGTATTATGGCCAATGTGACAGAAAGTTTAGCATAAAACCAAGACAGTCTTCATGGCTAATATGTAGACATACACACACACACACACACACACACAAACACACACACACACACACCATGTCTTTGTAAATTGATCATTTTTTATATAACTTCAAAACTACTGAATAATGGTTGTTTTCAGTCTGGACAACTCAGTCCTTAGCTTCTCTTGAAATGCACAAGAAAGGGAAGAGGGAATGACTGTGTGTGGAGAAGTACAGTCTTTTCTTACAGGTTTTGATAGACAAGGATTAAAGTTGCCTAGGAAAAAAGTTAACAGATGATCCATGTGGTTTTAAACTATGCAAGAAATAATTTCAACCCAGTTTATTATAAAAATTAAGGCTAAGTAAATGTTTTCTATGTGTTAAAATTCAGTCTCTTATGATATGTGCTCAAAATAAAATTATGTAAGCCCCAATGTTAATCGATCTAGCACTAAAATAATCATTTTTTCTATAGATCTAAAACTAAAATAATCATTTTTTCTAATGTCAAAACAATTATAATGGATGTAAGTCCTTGTTCTATGTGAAAATGTGACTCTATGAAGTTAACACAAGAAGGACCTGAATTTTTGTAGCCAACAGAGAAATGCACAGACTAAAATCATTTCCTTATGGGAACTTGGGATGGATGCCACCTTACCTACTCTCTTAAGATAATGACTCAAATTAAGCTTTTTGGACACCACTTTTGTGGGGATACACATACGCTGATCTAGAAATGAAAGGCGCGCAACTCCATTTCTAGATCCACTAATGCCAGTTTCTCTCTGGCTTCGGCCTTTGAGAACCTGTTTAAGAATACGTAAGTATCCAGAGCTCTCAAGAGTTCGAAGGCCAACCTTTTCAGTGAACTCACACACTCTGGGTCTCCTGCAACTGACAATTGGGTACCTTGCAACAATGCAGGAAGGATCCGAGTTTATGATGAGTTTCGAAGGCCATGTTCACTTAGGAACTGACTCTCTCTGGATCTGCCTGCTGCATTCCAGCAGGATGACTGGCTGAAATCCCGCCCATAGGAAAGACACCTGTGCAATTCCAGTTCAGTTTGGCTGAAGGTAGCTGAAGGAAGAGGACCAGTAAACGGAAGAATAGACTACAGCTGTACTTCTCCACACACAATCACACAGATGTCAGGTAGAAGAGAGATCAGAAGCCAAATGTAGCATTATGTCAGTAGTAGTTAAGAAATGGTATAAATGTGAATGATTTTGACTTAGCTGAATTTATACTTTTCCTCTCATATTTCATGCCACAGGAAAGAAAAGAAATGATTTGTGGTAGAAGTAGCAAAGTAAAAGTAGATTAATCATTTGGAAAGGCAAATTTCAGGCATTTCTTCGAGATTGGTGTGTGTCCTAAAATTAATACTGATGTTTGTGTTTTTGCACCTAGAAGTTTTAGCCCAGATATGTAGATTGAGACCAAGTCCCTCTGTAGGAAAAGATTATTTTTTAAAACCAGTAAGAAATTTTTAAAAAAAGCCAATCATGAAAGTCCACTTCAACTTTAGCAAAAAGGGGGAAAAATCAACAAAAAGTATACTCTGTATGCTGGGATCCCAAGGTTCCAACACACCATCTGTGGGGGGTGGGGTTCTTTCTTCTGATAATTCTAGAGCCTGTTACCATAGAAAGGTATTTCTTCAGTGGCTGGTTGTAGTTAGTTCATGTTTTTCAATCAATTTGCAAATGTATTTGTTGCTGTATAGTGATTGTTTTGCAAAATAAAATTGCTTGTCACCTAACTACAAATTTCAGATTTTTTAAAAACATTGTTTCTTCATCTCTGGAGGGGAAAATAAGTGTGTGTGTGTGTGTGTGTGTGTGTGTGTGTGTGTGCATGTGCGTGCATGTGTATGTGTGTGTGTGTGTGATGTTAAAAGGCCACAATGACCTCTCAGTTTTTTATTATGTATTTGTTCCCTATAGAAGACAATTCTATATTACCCAATCTACTTGATAAACAAATGTTTTCTTTCCTTTTGTTTTTAGTGTTAGGCATCCATTCCAGGACAGTGCACATACATACTAGAGAAATATTCTACCACTGAGCTAGATCTCCTGTGGATAGGCAGTTTTCTATTCTAAAAGAATAGCATGAATGAGACCCAGGTTTTGTACAAAGTCTTACAAAATTAGCATGTGAAAAATGGGTTGACCAAAAAAAATCCAAAAAACAAAAAACAAACAAACAAAAAAAACAAAATAAAGACTGATTTTCCCACCTCAAACCCAACTCCTCCCATTGTCTCCCTTTCAATGGCACTCAAGGGTGTTCCTGAGTAAACTGTGTCTCATTATAATACTGAAACACACACGCCTGGATGGTGATTTAAGATAAGACACTAGATATACGAACTTATATGTAGAACCACACATACCAAGACTGAGCATGAACAGAAAAGCCCGGGTTATGCAAATGAGACAAAATTCCTGTGCTAAGGTAATTTCTAGTCCACCTTGGGCTGCTTAGCTGGCTCATAGCTCTCGGCTGCCGGCTCCCGGCTCCCGGCTCCGGCTCCCGTATGTTTCCTACTTTGGAAGCTCATCCATAATAATTTTTTTCATCATGCTTGTCACTGTCTATTTTTTGTTCCAGGACATAAGAACCTAGAACTGATGGTGCCCACTGATCCCCAGGAGCAGCTGACATCATTAGCAGGATGCTCTCTCTTCCCAGTACTGGAAACTTGAAATGGCTTAAGCACAGGTTCAATTTCTTGATTCAGTTCACTACTTAGACAAGGCATCTGCCTACTGTGTTCACTTTTCCTGGAGGACCCAAGAGAATATCTAGTCACCCCAGAGTGCTCCAATGACACATCAAAGTATAAATTACCAAAGCCCAACTTAGTGAGACCAGTGAGTTTATTGACCTTTCTTAATGAGCACAGGCATCACATTCAGAAGCATAGGTGACTGCACATACAACCAAGTCACTTCAAAGTGCCCCCCAGGACAGATGCGGACCTCACAGAAAAGACATCCTAAAGTCTCTCTTTTAACCTTTTCCTTTAGTATATACTAGCATCTTCTAAGATCACTTGTAACTGAATGAAAGTAAAACCTCTGAGATCCCAAAGCCAGCTCTCCTGGCCCTCCTTGGTAACGGTCAATAGCTCCATTACCATAGATCTGGCTAGTTCTGCTCTAGTTACTATGGTTAAGGGTCAAAGTCCTAGAAAGGTAACTGGTTATGATGGGAGGGAAAAAGAGCCAAACAGTGTTAGGGTTCAGGAATCACTGAAAGACGACCCCAGACTCAGATAGTATGCAAGAACAAAGTGTTTGCTCTGCAGAAACAACCAGCATGCAGGGGCCACCACAGCATCAAAATGGGCAATGACACCAGACAAAGGCACACAGGCCTTCTTATAGGGAACTGGGGGGACTCTCCAGAAGGATTAGGTAATCTCTAATGTGATTGGTAGGGGCCAAATCCATGATATTAGTACAATTTTGATTGGCTACTATTTTAGGGTTAGGTAATCTAAAACCGCATTGGTGGGTGCTGAGATGCTTCAGATGAACTGCATTCCTGCATCATGAATGATTAACCACAGGAAGGGATGCCCAGCACAGATGGTCTATCCTGAGATCAGATATCTCCCATTCATGCTTCAGGCTGTTCCTCAGGTGGGGGATTTTATTGTCTTGTTCCTAGACTTTTGGGGTCAGCTGCTGGAACAGACAGATTATGGCCTAGTTTCATGGTCTGCTCCTGGAGTGGACGATCTATGGCCTAGTTTCTGAGTGGAGACAAAATGGAATGAATGGACCCCTTCAACAGTGCTGTCTCAGGCATGGCTGGAACAGGGTACCCAAAAGGTTGGTCAAGAAGCACTCTCCTTCCCAGCTTTCGATCCACTACATTCAAAGACATCACCAAGAAAATGTCCTCTTCAACTTTTAGGCCCCTTCCTCTGTGTTGCCTTTCATCTCAGTTGGGAACCCCTTCTATGAGAGGCACCAGAAACTCCAGATCCCACAACCTGGCAACAAAAACTTCAGTCCTGTTAGTATTGCCTGCAATTCACATTCTAAAAACCATGCAACTATTTGGATCTCCTGCTCAGTCATATCATCACCATTTAGGCTTTCAGTTGAATTCACCAACTTTAAAACACCTCCTTAGACAAAATGTTTTCTTAAATCCTCATAATATCTACTTATTAGTAAGTACATACCATGCATGTCCTTTTGGGTCTATGTTACCTCACTCAGGATGATATTTTCTAGTTCCATCCATTTGCCTGCAAAACTCGGGATGTCCTTGTTCTTAATATCTGAGTAGTATTCCATTGTGTAAATGAACCACATATTCTGTATTCATTTTTCTGTCATAGGACATCTGGGTTGTTTCCAGCTTCTGGCTATTACAAATAAAGCTGCTGTGAACATAGTGGAGCATGTGCCCCTGTGGCATGATGGGGCATCTTTTGGGTATATTCCCAAGAGTGGTAATGCCAGGTCTTTAGGTGACCTATTTCTAAAAATGTAGTTCATAAAGAGATGAGAATCTTTTGATCTTTTTATGGTGTGTCATTGTATAACATTAATGTAAACATTTCCCATATGATTTAGTTTATAGAAAAATCTATAGCTTATAAATATAAAATGTTATACTATAGATTAATAACATTAGTAAAAACAAGTCTAAACATAGTTTAAAGCTAGCAATTTCAACCTTTTTAATGTTGAAAACCTCCAATTTTTTTTAAAAAAGAAATTTAAAATCTCTCAATTGTGTTTTTAATAATATCAAAATAAAGTACCTCCTTAAGAGTAAAGATGTAGAGCATCAGTGTAGACAATTTATCAAGACAAAGCAGAAATCATACAAAAATCTTATCTCAATTTAAAAGTACCTTTGGAGACCTGCTTCCCTGGCCTGCTCATGTCGCATGTTGCTGTTCTGAGGGAAGATGGTGGTGAAGCCATGGATTTCCATATGGCTGCCAGCCATGTGGCTGCCCTTATCCAAGATGGTGGTGAATCCATGGATTTCCATATGACTGCTAGCCATGAGGCTGCCCTTATCCAAGATGGTGGTGAGGCCATGGATTTCCATGTGGCTGCCAGTCATGTGGCTGCCCTTATCCAAGATGGTGGTGAAGCTATGGTTCCACCTTCTTCAGCCCTTAGCATCTAGCTATGTGTTTATATCCCAGAATGAAGTCATGTCACATGATTTAAGATTATCTAAGCACAAACTTTCAATTACTGACTCTGAATTATAACTTTAAACCATATTGAATAATTTATAAGTCAATAATCCTGTTTTTGACCCTCAACTTTAAGAGCATGCCTGGGTCTGAAAAGAGTGAGCAATAACTCATTTTCAGAACTAGTGATAAAGTAAAACAGTATAAAAACAGCAATAGAACAGTATGAAACAACTTCAAAAGTATCCATACTTAAATAATATTTTAATTCCTATTATATTAGATCCAATCACCAGAAAACCAGTAGGTGAAGTGAGGCTAGGTGTCTGGCTGCAAAAGAAAAAAATATTTATTCACAGTTCAAGACAAGACAGAAAGGAGTGTACAGTTCTCATGTACTAGCAAAGACGGGTAGCTAGACAGACATTTTAAATTGTCATTTGTAAATTTGAATAGATCTTTATAACCTTAAAATTTTGTCATCATATAAAGAATATCTTAAGCCAAGGTTGAATTGCAAACACAGTATGTTATAAAAATGCAACTTTAAGTTTCTATCATTATTACACAAAAACCGATACCAATTTAACATATGAGACTTGTTACTATCTTATTCTAAAGGGAGACACAATAGTAAGCAGAGTTTATTAGGATCAAGAAGTTTTATAATTGTGGCTTCATACCAGATGGTCAGCTTAGGATAGTAAAGTCACATGGCAGGTCGCAAATGATCAACATGGTTGCTCATATTGAAAATATTTTTTCTTGTAGATTTATCTATCTTTATATATTTTTCTTTAATAAGAGTTGCATCCAAATTGACCATATACATTAAACAAGAGTTGAATTTGAATTACATACACAAATAAACATGTATATGTACTTAACAAGAGCTGAATAAAGCCAAATATTTTTGCAGATTATATATATTTTAACCTGCAATTTATAAATCCTTAGATAAGAGTTTAAAGCATAAACAATACATAATTTGTGGAGAGCAGAATGCAGAGATAAAAAAATATTTTTAAGTTGGGAAGCAGAATTTAAAGTGTAGAACAGAGTAAGTTTGCATATAAGCTATTTGAGAATTATTAGTCTGTAGTCGTGTGAATCTGGAAATCAAGTATGCCAATTTGTAATTAAAATGTGAGTCCATGAAAGATGAGCACGTGTCTGCAGGCCGGGGTTAGGACACCAGGAGGATTAACAGGGAAGGGGGGCACCTGACAGTGGCTGGTGATGACCTAAGCTATTTCGAGGTCCCTAGCACAATTGTCTGTAAGCTAACATAATTACTGGTTGACTTTTTAACTTTATTATTCTTATTATTCTTATGATTCTTATTATTATTGGTTTTTTCGAGACAGGGTTTCTCTGTGTAATCCCGGCTGTCCTGGAACTCACTTTGTAGACCAGTCTGGCCTTGAACTCAGAAATCCTCCTGCCTCTGCCTCCCAAGTGCTAGGATTAAAGGCATGCGCCACCACTGCCCAGCTAAGTTTCATATTATTATAGGCATTATGCTGCAGGCATCTAGTGTGTAACCCTGACCTAGGTCCCTTATCTTTCCCTATAAATTTCTCCTCATTTAGGGAAACTGAAGTTCAAAAGAATCAGGCCCATAGTCCTATAGAAAACCTGGTTAAATCAGACTAGAATTCTCAGGTACAGGAAAAAACCAATAATATTCAATAGATTTTATTCCCTGTTCAAGGAAAACAAAAACAAAACTTACATAGTATAATATATATTCTTCTGACTACAGCAAGTGATAATGTATATGTTATGATAAAATATCTAGGTATAAATGTAAATGTCAGTTTTCTTCCCTTCAGAAAAATGATTAGAGCCATACCCAACAAGGTCACATATCAGATATTCTGTATATAAGATATTTACATGATGATTAGTAACAGTAGCAAAATTACAATTATGAAGTAGCAATGAAATAATTTTATGGTTTGGGGTCATCACAACATAAAGAACTTTTAAAGGGTCCCAGCGTTAGAAAGGTTGAGAACCACTGCTAAAGATGATGATAGGTAGCCTGGAGTAAATCATATACTGAGGTCTGCCCATCCCCAGCCTGTTCCCATGCCGACCAGCTATTTCCTATTATTGCTGTAATGTGCCCACCAGTCACTGGCACAGAAAAACATGCTGAGTCAGAACAAGGTCATACTGATCACATATCCTGTTCTGTATGTTCTGAGGTTTGTTATTCTGAAGAAATTCCACAAAACTTTACACAGAAGCCATTAAATTAAACGTCAATGTGAATTATGTCTAAAATGGCTTGGACCAGAGCTGATCACTGGACAACACTTCCCATACCTGCATATGAACTCACTCTGATCTTGGTAGGGTTTTTTTTTTCTTTATAAGCTGGCCCTGAGAAATATTTGGGGCCGAATGTTCACTGCTGTGACTCAGCCCCCGAATTCTGAGCTATGGTCCCGATTGATCAGTATTAGGTATATGTTCAACAAACCATCCCTGTCTAACTGAGATCAGTGCTTGTGTAGTTTGTGAGGCGACTCTTAGTCCCTAATATTATATCCTAGAGTCATTTGCAACCATGTTTTCTGTACCTCAGAAAGGGCAGTTCCCCATAGCTAGGTAACCTGGAAATCTTGATGCAAATGTTTTCCTGTTGCAAAGCCTATCGTGCAGGGGACATGGTATTTGTCACCATTGCCAGGTGTAAAAAGCACAAGAGCTTCCCTGTGTTTCCACCTCTGACCCCTCCTGGCAATTGCTATGGGTGAACCCCGGCCTCCTCCATCACAGGATCATCACCCCATCCATCACTGGCTGATACATGACTGCTACCTCAGACACTAGCTCCTAAATGAATGCAAGTAGATGTATTTGCTTGTATAACAATAAGTGCAAATGAAAAGTTTCCAAAAGTCTGAGCAGGCCTTGATAAGTAATAAAGCAGAATCACCTCAAAGAAATTTGGGGACTTTATAGGAAAAAGGTCAAATCTGCTTCTCTTCTGATTTACAGGTCCAGTTGCACTTAGCTCTCCAGCCACAGAAATGATCATTCTAGCTTGTAACCTGTGTTCTAGTCAATTAGATTGTCAAAAACAACTTGTGATTCTCAGATGAAGATTATTGAGTTTTCTCATTTATACATTGTAAGGGTAATAGATGGGAAGTTGAAGTGTTTCAAGTGTTCTGCCTCAGGGGTAGTCGGGAAAACTTCAATACATTAATTTTGGTTATATAATTTATTGGAATTTCTTCTCCAGACAGAGTTCAGTAAATTATGCAGTCATGGAACCATCTGTATTTAATTAACTTAAAATTACTTTCTATTTTGAATCCTATTTTTACATATGCATGTCTATCTACATACTACAAATAACCTATATTTCACACACAAAAATGAATTCTAAAATTAAGTTAATTTTTAATGTCTTGGTTAGTGAAATATTTCTGTCAGTTCATTATGGAAATGGAGGGGGTAAGTTTACATACTCTTAGCTCTTGTATAGAATTTATTATTTTTGCCTACAACTATTTTCAGGTGCTAAGGTGCCAAGGTAATAGCATGCTATTCAAACATCATATTCACAAACACACACTTTAAGAAAAGCTGGAAACGTCCAGCTTGAAATGGACAATTTACTTTTACTTTGGAAGGAAATATTCCACTAATAATAAAATAAATATCAAAGAGCAGAAATTATAGCTTACTAGTATTAACAGAACCAGAAATAGTTGCACATGCCTATAATCTCAACACTAGGGCACTTGAAATTCAGATTGCACCAGGTTTGAGTCAGCATGGATTACATAGTGAATTCCAAAAGAACCTGGACTTCAAAATGAGACGCTGTCTTAAAAATAGTCCTTAATAAAAACTCATAAAAGTTATTGAGTCAAAGAAAGATGTTCATATTTATGAGGATTTTTTTATACCTACAGCCATATTATTTCTGAAAAGTAGGCACTAGTTTTTATCACCACAATCAGAAGACACTGCCCCACATGGATTTTTTTAGATTGAATTTTACATTTATCAACATTTTACATTTCAATTTAAATGGGTCTTATAACTACTGATGAAAGAGTATTTTCTCATTAAATTTCAAGGGGTAAAAAAATCTGAGGCAAACAATTTGTCTTAGTACTTTCCTATAGCTGTGATAAATATCATGATGAAGCGCGACTAGGAGAAGGGAGGGCTCTTTTGTCCTACTGGGCACAGTAAAGCATGGAGAAAAACAAAGGCAGGAACTCAAGGCAGGAACTGAAGCAGAGACCACGAAGGACACTGCTTACCGGCTCGCTCACCATGGCTTGCGCAGCTCGCTTTTGTATACCACCCGGGACTACCTGCTCAGGGATGGCACACCCCAGAGGAGGTTGGACCCTCTTACATATATTAGAAATTTAAAAACTGTCCCACAGACATGCCTACAGGTCAATCCCATCAAGGCAATTCATCAACTGAGGTCTCCCTTCCCACCCTGAAGCTATTTATGACCCAGACTCAATCCCAGGTCCTGTGATTGTTCTCTATTGTTCTTTTATAAGCCAAATATCATATGTTGTAGCTATAGTAAATGCCATAGCTATTCTCTACTGTGTATGTTGCGTGCTCCTGCAGACACAGCCTCTCTGCTCACTCACGTCACCTACTTTGTAAAGCAGCAGACAACACATAAATGAATGAGTGTGGATGTGTTACAATATGAGTTTAACCATGGAAACTGAAAAATGTTCACAGAAAATTCGCATTTCACATTTTTATTCTTTAAAATACTTAATTATAAAGAGACAAAGAATCTGATTCCCCCCACCCCGACTTTGAAACTAGCACCTGATTTGGATGGCTATAACCATATTTTATATGGTCCCCACCCCCTTAATTCACAGGGGCAAAGGAAGAAGGAGAGCATGGATGAGAGATGAGCCCCTGAGGAGACAGTAATGACCTCAGCCTGAGTAAATCATCCCGTCTTTGGCAATCCAAAATGGCTTCAACCCCTGCTCTTCAGCTTGAAGCCAGTACAGACTTGCTAATTAGTCTCTTTGGCTATCAGCTTTTGCTTATCTGTAATAAAGGTTATGTCATCCAGAAGCATCTGTAATTCATATGAAGCAACTAACAACTAGCAGCCAACATTCTTTGGTGTGCTTGACAATTCATAAATCACATGCTACACTGGAATATTACACACAGAGATGAAAATGCACAGAAGAACAACTATTTACTAGTAAGAGGTATGTTGCCGCTTTCTTCACAATTAACCTGACCCTATGGTACCTTGATGTAATTATTTTTTTTACATCTGCCCAGTGCTTTTAGAGTGAGTAAACATCTTCAATATCTTATTTATTTGTTAATATAATCATGTGAGGGATAGAGTCTCACCATATTTGATACGTAATACTGGTGGGATGTAATCCTCCACCATTACATAAACTATGGCATGGGCAGAGAAAAGTGATGAGTTGATCATTGCTTTTCTTCCTACAAATGCATGTTTGTTTGTTTTTTAATCTATAGTCAAATGTATAACATCATATTTAAAAAGACTAGACACCTATCATTTCTGATGCTCCCAGCCTGGGGCTGCCACTCACTCCTGTGATTCAGACAGAATCTTCCCCACCACAGAGCTTCTGCAACTGTTGCTAATCATGGCTACAACATGACTTTCTGGTCTCTCAACTCCTTCATAGCCAGTGCTGCTAAGGACCCTGTGCATCAACAGCAGTCATCTGTAGACTAGGGCTTGTGAAGGCCAGCTGACAGAGGACAGAGAGAGAAAGAATGCAACTGGCCTACAAAATAGGATCAAAACTACAGCAGAGGTCCTAGTTGTACATGCTTTCCCTAGAGTGTTATCTAAGGATCGCATCTACGAAGTTCATCTTCCCACAACACCAGTTAATTTAACCTTTTCTAAATGAGTCTCTCCTTCCCATCAAATAAAACAAGCTGATAGATGCATTGAACACCATTCCCTCTGTACAAAAACCTATGAAGGCCCATAAGAAAGCCCCAGAGAAGGAAAATGAGAGCAAATACATTCATATATAAGATTGTGAAAAGTAAAATAAGAAAGAAGTATGCGAATTTAAAAATACCAACACTACTTATCTATTTAAGAATTGAGCATATTTTAGAAACACAAATAAGGCAGGTGAACTAGGTTTTGTTTTGTTTTGTCTGGAATGATATTTTCATTAATTCTTTAGGAAATTTAGATAATGCATTTTGTTCATATTCAACTTCTTTCCACATCATTCCTATATTATAATATGTGTCCAAAGTCAGTTATTACAGATCATGAAGTTTGTACTATTTCATAAACAAATGTTGATCAAAGACTTTACATATAAATAAATTGTGTGTCTTTTGGGGGGATCTTTTTAAAGCTCTTATGTAGTGAGAATATTGGTTTCTTAAAAACCCCAGTTATGTTATGTAAATATGGTTTTTCTTTTAATCCCAGGTGTGGGATAAGAAATTGCTTCACAGCAGGTGATTATGATTTGCCTTGTGCACTAGCAATGGTGTGATTTTTGCCAGCTGCAGATAGTTTAATTCTGGGCACTCTGGAAAGGGAATAAATGGGAGAGCCTCCAGAGGGCCTGTGGTAGCTGCTGCCTCAGCTGCTCTCTGCCCTGTCACCCCTCTGCCCCCCACCCCTGCCGCTGTTGGCCCCTGCTAGTTTCTGCTGCTGTTTCCTATTGATGGATTGATAGATTGCTAGAGGTAGTTTGCCAATGAAGTTTGGATTTGACCCTAGGAATGCAAAGCCACTGACCAACAGGAAGTTGTCTAAAGAGGTCTCTACCCCCTTTTCCGTTTGGAAGGGTTTGGGGGAAATAAGGGTTGAAAGTGAAGTAGAGGAATTGGAACCCAATAAAAAATAAAATAGACACATAAATACACCAACATTCTTGTGGTTCTCTTTCTTGGCTATTCTTTCTTCTTCAATAGTTAGTCTTATTTTTCTTCAAATCCATAGCAATAATTTCACACTAAAGTATTATGAGTTAGATAATTGTTTGTGTCTTCAAGGCATTTAACATTTCATCCTTTGCAATAATTTAGAGTTAGTTGGATGAACTATGGCTTTGCATCCCACTTGCACATGTAATCATCTTCAAGGTTCTGCAGAAACATCTAGAAGTGTGCTCCTCCCACTGAAGAGTCCAGGTGATGAAGGATGGCCCTCGTATATTAGCATTCTTTAAGGTTCTCTCCCAAAGTATTAGTCCAGAATTGATGACTTCTATTTAAAAAAACAAAGACCCAAGCACGCAAAACCATCCAACATGTTCTTAGAGACCAGTTAATCATATCAGTAAGGGTATGGTTCAGATCAGGATAGATAAATGGGTCTTCACCCAGGTGCTCCACACTCAGGACTAAGGGGCAAGAATGAGAGAGGGATTGGAAAACTTTATATGATCTTGACTTTATTAGCATGACTGATTATGCTAAAAGTAAAGAAAAAATGTTCCAAATCTATTCCTTATATTTAGTTATATTTACAATGCTTGTGAATTGAAACTCACTTTGTTACTGTAACATTTTTTTAGCATCAGGAAAAACTTGACATTTATTCTATTTCCTCAATAGTTATTATTTGTTTTTCTTTTTGAAGGAAAAACTTTCATGTCTGATATGTGTGAATAAGTGGCAAAAGCTTCTCAGTTGGCTTCCACTCCTCAGGGGAAATATATATTCAATTCAGCCCCAAAATTGAGTTCGGAAATCAGACTCCCAGAAGCAGCTTGAGGAAACTGGAGAACAAAGAAAGATCTCTATCTATCTATCTATCTATCTATCTATCTATCTCTATCTATCTATCGATCTATCGATCTATCGATCTATCTATCTATCTCTCTGAGGGAGTCAGCCTAGTATTGCTGACTTAGAAGTGAGGTGTTGAGGTCTGCCACCTCCCCTGCATATCTGTAACCATATTGTACCATGCATACCAGCTATTTTATATTGTTGCTGTACTATGCTTCCAGTCATACCAAATGATGAGGTTTGTCCATCTTAAGAAATTTGACAACTGTCAGCTCCACTTAGGACCAATCAGAATCATGGTCAGAACTGTTTTGTCTAGCTAGCCAAAATAGCTTGAGTCAGAACCGACCACCGGACAGCACCTCCTATACCTGCACATGAGCTCATTGTATTTGATTTCCTTTATAAACCTGCCCTGAGAAGTGTTCAGGGTCGCAGGCTCAGCCCCCAAATTCTGAGCTACAGCCATGATCAATCACTATTAGGGTGTGTTTCAATAAGCCATCCTTCTCTGCCCATTGGTGTTCCTATGACCATCTGTACTCATGTACACACACACACACACACACACACACACACACAAGTTAAGAAAATAAAATAAATCTTTAAAAATAAAAGAAAAATAAATGAAAGTGAACAAATAATTTAGTTAACATGTCTTCCAGCTTTGAAAAATTATCATCTAACTTAAACCCCAAAGTATGTAATTTCTTATAAAATAGTCAAATCACTAAGTGTGTGGTCAATGTCATGCTAGATAAAGGATATTGACTCAGGTTCTCTGTACCCAGGACTAAGAAGGAAGCATTTTGATCCAATGGAAAGCGGACATTGAAGGAGGGAATTGGGAAAGTCTGTACTATCTTGATTCTTATCACTGAGTAGTTATTCTGAAACTCTTCTTTACATTTAATTATATTTACAACAATTTAAATATGACTTTAAAAACTAATTCTACCTTGATTACAAAATGAACCCTTTTTTCTTCGCATTCTTAAATCTCTGTAGAGGAAAGATATTTTGGTACTCTTGAAACAGAACTGTAAGAGAACCGAGAGAAATCAACAGCCTGTAAAGATTCCTCTCGTGAAATCATTAAAATTAAAGCCGGTACAGATATCTGTCCTTGACAGTCTGGCAACTCATGTTTAACAATTCACAATAAATGATTTCTAAGTGGTGTCCAGAGCTCGCAGCCACCCTGTGCACTTCAGGTCCCAGTTTGTCTTGGTGAGTCACCTAACCCCGTGCCTCTGGAAGGATGTGTTGACTAATAATCCCCATGACATGTGACTTATATAACATGGCTCTGACAGTCTCCTGCTCCGTACTTATCCACTTTCCCTGGTCTCTCAGCAAAGAAGCATTGGGAATTTTAGTATTAAGTCAAAAATGACATTGAAAATTCTAGAGGAGAATTTGTTCGAAAGGCCCAAGGCTATGCTGTCAGGTCAGAAATACAACACTAATGATTTCATAGGACATACAGGGTTGCATGTACTTTAGCTATTTTTGTGGTTATGTAAATACCTGACAGTTTTTTGACTCTTCTTGTTAAAAGTTGGGGTCTATATTGCTTCCTCTCAAAACTGGAACCATGTTGCTCAAAAACATTAGTCAGAGGGAAAAATGTTATTATCTAGGTTGAAAAATATCTATAGCTTCTACCAGATTCTCAAACTCCGAGTGAAGAGAGCAGTAAAAAAATCTGACTTCCCTAAGGCCCCCACTTAAGGAAGGAACACGCACATGCTTCTCCTAACGGAGAGTCCAAGCCCCAGCTGTCAGCCCGTATGTCCCCCTCCATGTGTGATGTCTTAGGTATGCAGCTCATTCACATTTTCAAAAGCCAACGGCCCAATAACAGCTTACTATCAAGGTGGGAGAGAGTCCACATGAGAACTGCTGTGCTCAGGCCTCCCAGTCTCCTGACTCACATATCATGAGCACAGTAAAAATGGATTTTTGCTGCTGGTATTTGGCCTAATCATTTGTTATACAACAGCAAAAAAAAAAAACCCACACTAATGCATTCCTTCCTCACAACAGCTCCACAGCATGGATACTCTTCTTAGTCTTTGCAATTTTTGTAGCTTGCTATAAAGATATTATTGTACTTTGTGCCTATTCAGCTTCCCATTACCCTTTGTTGAAACCCTTTATTCAGTTTTGTCGCCCAATGGTCCTCCTACTCTGATGTCATAATATACATACCTATGTGTGTCTTTCTATGAATATATATATATATTCATATCTGTGTGTGTGTGCTACATAGAAACAAAATGATACTTGTCATCTGGATTATTTTACTTTAATGATGGCCCTATATCCATACAAATAATGTAGCTCTATTCTTTACAAATGAATTATATATCAGCATTAGATTTTCTTTCTTTATTCATTTTTATATGACAAAACTAACTCCCAGCGATGCTTTGTGGCAATCTCAACATGACCTAGCTGGTGAGAATCACAAGGTGAGACACAGGTAGTCAGGGTCCAAGGCAGAGAGCTCTTAAGTATCTTCAAGTGAGTCTTATCATCCCTGAACTTCTTTCTAACTTGGATCTTGACCTCATGACCCTTTGACCTAGCTTCAGTCAGCTACATATACTTGTAGACTACTTCCTACCAATACTCTTGCCACATAACTTTAACAGTGATCCAGAACTTTCCTACTGGTGCTTTCTGAGCACATAGACATATGTCCAGGGAGTGGAGAGAAACTAAAACCTTACAAAGCACACTAAGCCTTCCCAGTCCTCCCTTCTTCAAGCTCTCTTCTGAAAGGCAGGTCTTTTGAGAAGTGTTCCCAGGAAACAGTGGTCAAATCAAGTGATAATCTACATTACCAAAACTGATATGTTAGATGTTACCTGGTTGTGTTACCATCCTACCAATGGTACCTTGGACTCTGCCCGCTCTATCTGAGCCTCACTCTTACCCACTTTGATCATGCTCCCTAATAGGAAATAACAAACAGATCACCATTTCAAACCATGCTTCTGAAAAGCTGGGACAAAGATAGTATAAAAATATGTTGCCATTCAGTTCTTGGTGATGTGGCATTGTTTTCCATATTCAATCCTAAAAAATAAATAACACTATAATTCTGAAATCTGAACTTTATTTCACTGAACATTAAGTAATGAAACTTTGTACACTGATATGCAGAACAAGATTCATACATGTTACATGCTAAATATTTCATTTTAGAAATACATCAGAAGCATGTGTATTAGAATAAGTCTTTCTACCCAAGAACATATTAATTTTTTTCAATTTTTTAAACCTTTAATTTATTTTTTATCAAATAAACTCAAACGTATTTCATGATGCCTTATAATTTCTTTTTCATATATCTGTGTGGAAAATAATTTAAAGCTGAATATATGATATATTCAGACAATAATGAACTACAGAATGCAAAACAGAGAAATTTTAGCACAGAATAGGAAGGAATATTTGAGTCATGTTAATAAGCAATTTTACATAAGAAGATTGCATGGGGTCTGGTACCCAGATGAGGATGCTGAAGTCAGCATCACTCTATCTGGAAAGAGTCAATGCATAAAGAGTAAAGGGGGCAGGAGAAGATGCACAGAAGGAAGGGAGATCATAGAAAGTCCTGTAGCCTATAGTAAGGAGCCAGGATGAGGATAGATCATGGATACAAGACAACAAGATATATCTTACTTCTCCCTCTTGGTAACAGATTTTAATTTCACACTCTAGGGCTACAACATTAGCGTAATCATTCTTGCACATTTCTGATTCTCATGCACATGACACAGCCACCATGCTCCACCTTTGACATTGCAGGTAGTGCTACTGAATTAATAGTGGGGGGAAGGGGTGTTTTGTTCCAAACTGTTTTGGGAGATAACTATGAACACCTTTTAAATTATTATTATCATCTCTTATATACTAACATTAAAGCATTCCAAACGGGGTTTACTGAAGCAATCTTTTCTGAAAACTCTCAGCTAACGGTTCTCTATTCAGCCTATCTGCCAAGAATGTTTATTTTTGTACACATCTAGCAACTTGGCATCTGGCTAATGTCAAAACACACTCTTCTATAAGAGAGACTAGCCTTTGGGGCTGATATATATTTAAATTGCTCTTCCAATTCTCTTGTACATGATTCTGAAAGTCTTGTAACTTCTTAACTCTTTCTATTTTACTTGAGACCACCTTTGGGAAAGTGCTACATTAAATACAACACCTCCCACAGTGAGATATTAATAACTCTCATAGATACAGAGATCTATCATTTACTATGGTAATTGTTATTGATGAGAAAACTGGTTCTCTACTTTCTTCCAACATTGGTCGACTGAATTGAGAAGTAACATGTAAAAAGATATCACATAGACAATACATCTGGAGACAGCATGGTGCTTTCTAAAGTTAAAAGAGTTGGGGTGTGGGCTCAGTGGCTGTCTGAGGAGGAAACCATAATGGTAATATTGATTCCCCAATAAGATATTGTTTTCGTAACAGATGCTTATTATAGATTTCTCTCATGCTCTTCATAACTTACTCCTTAAGGGCCCTCAGGAATGGAAAATGACATTAACTCTTCTTCACCTTCTACCACCAACAGTGCAATCCTTTCTGTCCTTGAGCAGGTTACATGAGTGTGACTCAGAGCAATTCCTCAAACACTCCAACTACCAAACACTCCACTATGCTAGACAGTTGGCACAGAACTTTGAAGGCAGTATGTACAGCTTTTACTTCACCTCATAATGTCATGTGACACAAGCTTTCTGTGACTCAGTTTTCCCTTCTTTGAGTATTGGTTTTTTTTTTCATACTGCATTGTTTCACTGAACATAAACCTGGATATATAACATACACTTGAAAACTCTACCCTCACCATCAAACTCATTGTTAGAAAATGACTATCAATCCATTCAGCTAACATAGGTCATCAAGCCTGAATGCTCATCAACTATCTTCTTTCTTTACTTGATAAGAGCCTTGGCCTTTCTTACTTTATAGTTTCCAATCATAAGAATTGCTTTCTTTCTAGAAGGAAATATCCAAATCTACACCAGATATTATATCCTTTAGAAATTGTTTATTAATTATCCTTGCCTCAGATTTTTCCCTCTCCCCAACAATACCCTATCTACTAACTTCCATGCCCATAAACACCATGTTAAAATACTCTCAGCACAGAAACTTTAAGAGACAATTTGCCATCTTCCTTTCTCTTTCCTTGTTCTTTTGTGACAGTCTCCGGAGTGTATCATTTTGCTGTGGCTGCCTGTAAATGCATTATGCAGAACAAAATCTGGTCTTAAGCTTGTGGCAATCCTCCTGCTTCTACCCCCTGGGGATGGAATGCTGGCCATCTGCCTCCACAACCTGCAAGGGTCCCTACAAAATTAATCAGTTTTATTATAGAATCCAGAAATCAGGCTCTTCGAACAAAGAACCAAGCATGCTGAAAACTCATATGTACAAACAACCTACATGGAAGTATTTGTCACAACTTAGTTTACAATTGCAGCAGAAATGCCCTTCTGAAGGAGACACTAGGTCCTTGTGCTCACAGAGAAGCACTAGGGAAACTGAGAGTGTTAAACACTCGTAGTCGTCTGTTTAAAGGGAGAGATGCATATCCTATTTTCAATCCAGAAGTCTGAGAATGAATGTGGTTAATGGTCTAATGACCTCTAGGTGACCAGGCCATTCCTGCTCCCCAAGACCCTCATCTTGATCTTGTTTGTCTCAGTTAATCTATAGCACTGTGTTTATATTGCTGCTGTTTCCTCCAATAATGTATAGAACATATTTTTATGGAAGACACCACTTGTACTTAAAAAGAGTTTCGGTGTAGACATGTCCTAAGCTTTTTTATGCACCTGAGATTGAGTTAATTATCATCAGAAAACTTTCCCCAAATTTTGCTGTGTTTAAGTAGGCCCAGAATAAACTACTCAAGGTCAAACTCTCAAAAGTTTGAACCAACTCCAGCTATAGAGTTGTGTTGAACTGAACTGCCATCTTCTCTATCCTGGATAGGGTTTGGTGGTTGCAGAGACTCCATATCCTTCATTGTCACAATGGGATCATGTCTGGTAAGACAGGTAAATGAGCTATCAAGAGACTAAGACTGGAGAAAATTTCGACAGACACAGATATGCACTTGCACACACACAGGTACACATGTACACGCGTATACATGCACCCACAAATGTGAAACAACCTGTCTGAGAAACCCACATGTTGTATGATATTCTGGGTGCCGCAAAACTCTTCAGGTAGTAAAAACATCTATGGTTGTTAGGGTTGAGAGGAGTGAAGGAAAGATAGATAATCGGATAGGCCGAGCATGGGAGAATCTGAGCCAATGAAATTGTATTATATGCTACAGTAATGATGGATTTGGGGCATTATTAGACAAAACATAGAACCGTACTATACAAACAATGAACACTATTGTAAACTATGAATTCAGTTAATAATAATGTGCTGGCATTAGCTAGTAAGTAATAAAGATTACACCACAATAATGTAAAATGTTAATAATAGAAAAATAACTGTTGGTGGAGGGTAAAGGAAAATATAAAAACTTGGAAGAATCTGTTCAATTTGTTAGCTTGAAACTTCTCTAAAACACTAAGTCTATTAATATTATTCAATACAGAAGGTTTGTATAAACCATTTCATAACACCATTCAAGGTAGAGCTTCATTGAGTTTCTAGGATAAAATATGTATGAACAGAAAAGTATGGGACTCTTTGGGGCTACTTTTGTATTCTGCTCGTGTACATTATTTTACCCTAAGTTGTCTCCTTTCGACAGTATCCTTTCTGATCATATACTAATGCTAATATCTCCTATATTTCCAAATCAACATCATCTTTTATCTCCTGTATATTAACCTGAATCTCATCTACTATCATGTTTCAGTGACTTTCTATATATATGTGGTTATATAATAACCACAAAATTGGTCTTTGTACCATGTCATCTGAAGTTCACATACATCTATGTAGCTGTCTCCTTGTGATGATCACTGTAATTTACAATGAAAAACCAAAAATAACTCATTAACATCCCCACAACGACCACCATGTACTCAGGCACATGCCCTTCCTTGCATATTCCTTTATCTTTTTAAATGAAATCACTATCTGTTAAGTTGTTGAAACTTGAAGATTTGGTTGGTATTTTCTGATGGCAGAATAGTCAATAGTTAACATATTGTCATCATCAGAGATCTTGGCACAGCTTTTCCTTTTCGCTTTCGTAGGGTATATAGGGCACACAGTGGATTAGATCCCAAACCATCTAGTTCAAACTTTAAGTGCTTTGCCACTGCTGATCCCCCCACCCTTACCCCATACCCGGTTGTCTATCGTGTCCTATTATGTCTAGATTGTAATCTTGTGTCACGACATTGACTTGGGCTCTCAAAGAACACTTTTCTAGTTCCACTCTTTACCCTTTCACATCAGCTACACTCAAAGGACAGTTTTATTTCACTGGCAGGAAGTTTCCTTTCCAACAACTGATACCTGCCTGTATTTTCTTCCTTTTTGTCTGTTCGTAGCTGAACCTGTGCTCATGTTTGGTATAAACTCTTCCTTGCATATGGCTGCCTTCCTTTAAACACTGGGAGCCTTTTGTGAACAGGAATCAACATAAATATAGTTCCCGGTATAAATAGACTTAATAAATATTCATCAAATACATTTTATCTTGTCTCTATCTTAGTATGTTTTAAGATCTATATTTTGCTGAGTGTGCATTTCTATAATCCTGGCAATAGGACGACTGAAATGGGGCGTTAGCTGAGGGAAGTTGGGCTCCCTAGCAAGACACTATCTAAAGTAAAATACTTATTTTTAGATCCTTATTAAAAGAGATCTTCAAGAAAGTAAATGAAAAGTTTACTTCTGGGTCCATAAGATCACTGTGTATCATAGAATTTTCTCCATATAAGGTTATGAGAGTTCTGACAGACAGTGTCATGTCCTAACTCTTAATATAAAGACCTAAGACCCGACTTGTCATTTCAAGTTGTATACTCATCTCTGTTTGCATAACATGTTGGCTATGTTTTGTTGGTGTTTTATGTTGTTTGTTTTCTTTTGTTTTGATTGTTTACAGACAGATAAATCTACAGCATTGGTTTTGTAGTCGGGCTGCGTCATCCAACCTTACCTCACCCCCACTTGCCTCAGTGTTAGATAATACTTGTTAAAGGAACACAGCTATAAATCATGTGGACGTTTGATACACGGAAGGAAAATGGCAGCTATCACCAGTGAGAACAAGATCACCAAAGTGTATTTAACGACCTATAACAAACCATGTTTCACGCGATTCAAACATTCATTGCCTCTCAATTTGCAACTAGCTAAAACCCACAGCTGGGTTGTTTGTCCCACCCTACTTTGGTACATCAAGCCTGGTAGACTTCCTCGCAGTTATCAGTTCTCACATAGGAAAACTTCTCAGTTTCCTCCCACTTGCCAAGCCTGCCTCCTGCCCTGATTTCATTTTCTAGCGATTCCCCCCCTACCTCCTTCCTGCTAAACCCGAGATGGACTGCTGACCTCTTTGCAAGAGGTGCGAATGATGCCAGAGTTAGTGACTGCTCTGCGGCTCTCCAAAGCTCCTCCTCCCCAGAGGTCGACAGCCCTTGGGACGCAGAGGTTGGGAAGCAGGACAGGGGACACTGCTGGGGTGCACTCCGAGAGGAGCAAGCAGAACCCTGGGTGCCGAAGAGGCCGCGCGGGGGACCGGCGTGCCCGTGCCATGCGGAGCGTGGACTCCCGCGGCCACCCCGCAGCTGCAGCCCCGGCCCCCGGCTCTGCTCCGCGGCTGGGCTGCCCGGCGCGGGCCGCTGTCCACAGTGGGAGGTGCTGAAAGCAGGGCGCGGGGGCGGCGGGCCGGCCGGCTGCTCCGAGCGCCCCCCTCCGCGCCGCGCCGCTCCTCCGGCCCTCCCCTCCTCCATCAGCCATGTTCCGCGCGCGGGGAGGGCTGGGGGAAGGGGCGAGAGCCGGGGGCCGGCGGCGAGGAGAGCCGCCTCTGCCTCGGGGAAGGAGGGGATGAGAGCTGGGGGGAGCAGCGCGACGAGGAGGCGGCGGCGGCGGCGGCCGGCGAGGAACCCGCGCTGGGTTCTGCGGTAGGACTCCCGGGAGCCACCATCATGGTGAAGAGGAAGAGCTCCGAGGGCCAGGAGCAGGACGGCGGCCGCGGCATCCCTCTGCCCATCCAGACCTTCCTGTGGCGGCAAACCAGGTGAGGGGCGCCGGGCAAGGGGTGGCGCTCGGGGGGTCGCCGGGTCGTCGCCACCGCAACCAACCCTGCCACTGAGGCCGCGCCGCAGCCTGCAGCTAGCAACGTCTCTGGGGTGGAAAGACAGCCCTCTGCACCCACTTAAAAGCACGCATGAAAAATATAGATAGATCTCACTGAAGTTTGACAACAAGCAGATTGGCAGTTTTCTAATAAATATATTATTATTATTGACGGGGTAGGGGTGGGAGGGCAGAGAGCCTGGGCAGAGGGGGCGGGGAGCTAGGAAGGTAATTGGGACTGGTTCCGCTTGCGTCTCCAATTCCCCCTCCATCTCCTGCTATAATCCCTGCCTGGTGACCTGTTGTTTTCTAGCGTGTTTGGCATGTCTGCTGTGCCCACTTGTTAACCATGTTTGCTTGGATTCAGCCAGCCTCGTCTTCATGGTTAAAGTCCCTGGGCAAAATGATTTTTTGATAGATTTCTTTCACCTGGCCAGGCCTGACACCCCGGCCAATAAACAGGAAAGGGTTTTCTCATTATTTTAGAAACTGAGTACGTATAAAAATAAGATGCTGGCATTTATGACCCATATCTGAGCTCATTTTTCAGTTTTAAAGATAACTGCATGCACGGGGAATGCACCACCCCTGACCACGGGCGACTTAGAATCCAGCTAAGTAAAAGTCTTCAAAACAAAAGTGGTCAAGTCTTTTTCGTGTATGTGATTAATGTGTAAAAGCAAATGTTGTCAGCTATCCAACACCTGCTCATCAACAAGCTATACTGAAGCATGAAACCCACTTCGTAGTTGCGTAGTGCCATGCTCTACTCATTGAAAAATGTGTCGTAGAGATGCCTTCAAAACAGTTTTGCTCATGTTTGTAACAAAAACCTTTACTAATTTTTCAGTGCATTTTTGAGGCCTAAACTGGGGAAGCAATATGAAGCCTCTTGTGTGGTATGTGAGTCTCACCATTTAATGATTATTTCCATATTCTCTCTGTGTGATAATTTACCCCGAGGAAAGACTGAATCATATTAACTCCACAAGTTCATTCAACTGACAAATATCAGTGAGCATTTACCATGTACCAGACACAGTTCCGTACTCTTGGGGTAGGGCAAAGACATAAACAAAGCACTCGCTAACAGAGGGCAGAGAGACCGCAGACAAGTATATACATAAAACTTAATAAGATAGACGGTAAGAAGAACTGTGAAGAAAAGTAACAACGTGTATCAAAAGAACTGTGGTTCGGGGTTCATTTTATAGGCAGTGAGTGGATACGGCTTAATTGCTAATATAATGCACGGGCATTACACAAAACGCAAGGTGTGTAGGAAGGCATCCCATCTGGAGAGGAGAGCCAAGAAAACCACAAAGGACCTTAGCATCAAGTGTGAATAAGTGTGAATCAAGTGTGAATAAGCCAGCGTAATGGGAATTACTGACAGGGCAGTAGGAAAGAAGGTAGAGAGAGAAGGGCTAGGCTCAGGGGAGGGGCTTTTAGGGAAGATTAAAAATCAAAATAGTTACTCAACAAAACAGACACAATTACCTGCTGGTTATTCGTGCAATGAATTACTACTGAGTACTTAAATAACATACTAAGCAATTCCGTACTCTTATGCCTTGCATACATTCTGCAGGTCTGAAAATGAGTGATCTAAAATCATCATGAAAATAATGCTATCAATATTTATACAGAATGAAGTGAATTTGTCCTAAAGTTGGAAAGGAATCCCATAGCCTTATAAAATCTATTTTGCAAATTGAGAAAATAAGACATGAAACCATGCCGCCAAAATGAAATGAATTTTAACAGGCCCACAGATGGCTTTAGATCTGTTTAGTACAGTGGGAAAGGGCAAAGCTGTCCATTTATGTACTGCCAAATGGATGGATGACCCTCTAGTATGGATGTCTGAAGTTTAAGATCCACAAACTGTGGTGCACATCAACTGGAGAGTTAAGCACATGTGCACACATGCACAGGAACATGGAGGCATTGGCTTTACTGAGCTGTCACAAGGATACTTTCCAACATGTCTTTCTTGTCAGTATTGTCAGAAAGTATCAGAGTCATTACAATAACTTAACGCTCTTAAACCCGTCCGTAAATCATGCGGACACTCACTCCAGTTAAAATAGCCAAGACTTTTAGCTGTTCTTGGTAAAGATATATCTGATGTTTTTAAAGGGCTCACAAAATACCAAGTTGTTATGTTTCATACATGGATAAGTAGATAAATGGGAAATGGGGAAAGCGATATCAATAAAGAACAGAACTCTGGAGTTTCATAAGTTACTAAAGGTTACATTAGCAACATATAAGAAGAAAGGACATTAACTACTCAGTTCCTTTAGATTGTGAGATTGGGCAATTCATCCTCTTTGGCATGTCTGTGTACCTTTCATTTAGAAAAGTTAGGGATTTGTTGCTGTTCTTTTTTTCAAGTACAAAAAGAAATAGTTCTCTTAGATAATCCCTGTAACAAGTTGAGTTTGCAAATATCTTAATAGTCACAAGAATACAGTAGAATATACAGAGTTTATGTTACAACCCTCTACAAGACAATTGCACACGTGTATTGACCAGTTAGAGCACTGCACATGAATAACTCCAAGTTAAATATGTATTGATTCTGTTCTAATACAAAACTTGTAGAGGTCAAACTTGTTTCTTGTAGTTTTCTTTACTCTCTGAATACATATTTGACAAGGATAGACACTTTATTAAAACACAAGGCAAAGATGGCTTGTCTGATGCTGTTTCCCTACTCTCCCTGGTTTAGTTAAGGAATTCCTTCAATGGAGCATTGCTTTGAAGATTAAATGAGTCTGTGGTCCTAAATCATATTTCTTGAACTAGTCTCGTATCACAGTTAACACCTGTTGAACACACTGACATAAATTCCTTTTCTCGAAATACTTTCATGAAACACATTTTGATTTAGTCTAGAGCTGTGGCAGCTGCTGTGAATACTCTAGCAACATTTTAATAAAATATATTATAAATATAATACTACATTATATATTATTATTTATGTATGTGTGCTTATGTATACATAATATAGTATATAAAATAAATATTATATTGTAAATAAATATAATATATCTTGACAACAAATGGGTTGCTATGTGAAGAGGTATATTTTAACAGATATAAAAATAAAGATCGTTTTAGAATGCAGACCACATATGTTGGGTCCAAAGCCTACAAACTGACAGCTGACAATGATTTATGGTTGGCTCACCGCAGGTCAGTGTATGCCTGACAATAGTAGTGCTCCCTAAAAATTGAGGTCTATAATTATCTTTTAGGATATGCAGTGTTTTAGCATTGATTTTTAACAGTCTCTAATTTGTATGCTTTTTAAAAATTGAAATCTGCAGTCCTTTGAACGAGTGTTGGTGGAAAACAAGCTGCACGGCCTGTCCCCAGCCCTCTCTGAAGCCATCCAGAGC
The DNA here is from genome assembly GCF_947179515.1 of Apodemus sylvaticus. Lineage (NCBI taxonomy): Eukaryota > Metazoa > Chordata > Mammalia > Rodentia > Muridae > Apodemus > Apodemus sylvaticus. Next base: position 46,742,760 of record NC_067480.1, on the reverse strand, counting down.
ATTTCCAGATGGGAGCTAGTGCAGGCTGCCCTCCCTCATGTTCTCCACTGCACTGCAACCCTGCTATCAAACAGGAACAAACTAGGTGGGCGCTCCAGCATTGCTGAATTATGCTGTCCTTTATGTGCAATGTGTACAAAAACACATGCTACACAGTTACCACCATCTGGGCACTGTGCATGCATTATCTCATAGAATCATAGTATTTCCTTGTTATCAATAGCGTCATCATTGCCATTTACAAAAAGGACCAAGCTTCTTTGTTTTTAACTTTGTATATACATTGTACTCTTCACTTAGACATTAAAATAACACTAGGAATATCAGATTGGCTAAATATTCTGACCTAGTCTGTGATTTACTATTTATTTCCAATTTTTACTGCAACAGTGTTCATGACTTGACGTACACTCCTAAGGCCGTGGTTTTCAACCTTCTTAATGCTGTGGCCCCTCATGTTGTAGTGACTCCAACCATTAAAATTATGGCTGTTGTTACTTTGTAACTGTAATTTTGCTGCTGTTATGACTTGTAATGTAAATATTTTTGGAGATAAGAGATTTGTCAAGTAGGTTGCAATCCAGAAGTTGAAAACCACAGTCATAAGGCATTTCCTTGACTTTATTGATCTTTTTCTCTCTATCTCTTTCTCTGTCTCTCTGTCTCCCTGTCTCTGTGTGTGTGAGAGAGAGAGAGTGTGTAAATGATTATCTTCCAAATCACTTTTCTCAACTAAAGATATGTGCTCTGTCTCCTATGTTAGAAGACTCACCTTTCCTCTCATTCTCTCCACATGTTTGTGTGTCTGCTTTGATGTTACAGGGACTTTTCCAGGTCAGGTCTAAAATAGAATACTTTTTATCTTCACCATTTTTGCTTTTCACCATGATAAGACAGGCCGTTTTGGGGGGAAACATTTGGAAATCTAACTGATGAAATGTGGTAGCATGCTGTTCTGCAGAGATCTTAGCCAGTTAGAAAGAGCCCCACATGGCAATGAGCCTAATAAATACTGGTTGCTTAAAGCTTGGAAAAATGCTAGAGAGAAGAGATGAAACATTCTTCCCGACCAAAGAGTCATATCCATTATTCTGGGCACATAATTTAGCTTTACCTGGCTGTGTGGTTGTCCCATGCAGGCCACCAGGATAAGCTGGGTGTTGCTGAGACGAAACTCCTTCATACCCTGCACTGGATGCTTCTAGAGGCCCCGCAGGATTGCAACAATGATCAGTTTGGGGGTACGGACCGAGGCTCCAGCTGGGGTGGCAGCAGCAGTGCCTTCATCCACCAGATTGAAAACCAGGGTTCTCCCGGGCAGCCTTGCCGAAGCAGCTCCCACGATGAGGAAGAGAACAACAGAAGGAAGACCTTCCAGAACTCCATGGCTACCGTGGAGCTCTTTGTGTTTCTGTTTGCTCCTCTGGTGCACAGGATAAAGGTAAGTAGGAAGCGAACGTTACGCATGGCATGTGATCAAAATGACTGAGAGCAAGCATCAAGGATGATTCCTTATCTGTTGCCTATGTCTTTCGATGATCTTGCAACAGCATGGGAACTTTTACTTGTACCTTAACCACTGACTATTACTTAAGAATCACAAGCCTCCACATATACTTTATCTACTCAAAGATCTTCAGTGCGTTTAGATATACTGGAGGGCAGTGCTTCCCAAAATTAAACTTGTTAACTTACACTCACTATGATTTATGGCTTAAATTTTTTTCTTCGTTTATCAGCGACTAGTCTCCCCCGGGCAACTCAGGATGAAGCTCTGGGGTTACAGTAGCCATTCCATGAAGGTGCTCTTGCTGCCTGCTCTGTTTGTCTCCTCTCTTCCTCTCATGGGCCTTTCAAATTCCACTTCAATGTTATCATTTCTGTGAAGCTTTTTCTTGGACGTTCTCCATGTAGATACAATTGCCAGCTTCTCTCTGTTTTCATAGACTTTTGCAGCTACCTGTATTATTCAATGAAGCATCCGGAGCAGAGGCTTCAGTTTTTACATGCTAAGACCTTTGACAGTGATATAAAGCAATGGAAATTTGATTTTAAAATAGTGCATAAAATAGAAAATGCGGGGTTGTATATTATAACAAGTATGAGAACTTTCTAGATGTATGAGCCTGGTTATATTATTTTTTTCTCATATCTCATTTGCATAAAATCATAGATACCTCCAACACTGTTAAATATATGCAAAGACATACATATCAAATCCCATCTCAGCACCAAGATAAGAGAAAAGAAGCTATTCATATGCTTAGCTGCTGTCCTTCACTATTATAATTCTAATGAATAGATATATAAAGGTGGGTGGGACCATTGACAATTACTATGAAGTACTGAAGGAGTATCAACGTCCGTTTTATTTTTTTTTAAAGTTTATTGTTAAACACACTACTTTTTTTTTAAAGCCGGTCAATCAAATTATTTTAAAAGCTTTGGCTTTCTACTACTAAAGTTGTTTATAAGAGTCACTGAAGGGAAGGCATGCCTTAACTAGATTATCCATCTTGGTGTTCGTCCTGTTGGTCCTGACCCCTGCTCACCTCTTCAGCCTCCTTCCCTCTGTTCACTAACCTCCAGGATTACTGCAGGCTCATCCTCAGCTGCCACAGACTCAGTCTTATGTCCAGGCTCTGAACTGTTTTTTCTTTATTTCTTGAAACACAGGGCTCTACTTTCACATTCTCATAGGCCCATGTATCTTTGTCAAGTGTAATCTCATCATTGCCAGAGGTCAGCACATAAATAAGAGTTCTAGCATGTCACCCCGTGCTTTTCCTTAGCAACAGTCACCACCAGGAATTATTATACTTGTTTGAGAACATTTTTAATGGCTACTGCTCTCACTTGAACAGAGATTCTCAATGAAGGGCTGCTGGGCTGCAGTTTTCCTAGCACACAAGGATACAACTAGATTTCTAGTATCTAGATGAGTACAGGGCTCTCAATGAGTGTTTTGGGCTCTTTTGTTTGTTTAGTTGGTTGTTGTTGTTGTTGTTTTGATTATTTCACTGAGAACACCCAAGATGTTACCAGAATCTGATCCAAAACAAAAAATAAACAAACAAAAACCCCACAGGCATTGCGTATAAATACAATCCTTAAGGATGAAGAGGACAAGGGAAAATTTTTCCTAAAAACAGCCCATGGAGATATCCAAGTGTCGATAAATAACATCTGAATTGGAGAAAAAGGTGTGTCCACAATGGCTGTAGTGTTATTTGGAAGACATGCCTGAGAGTTCAAGTCTTGAAAACAAATGATGCTACATTATAAATTCAGTGGCTGGCAACGCCTAACATGTGACATGAATCAGTAATTCATTTTTAAGTCTATGTTTTATCCAGTATAAGTTGTACATAAGAACAAATTTGAGAGCAACCTGAGGATAAACAACTTACAGTATTCTATCTAAAACATAGAAAGCCTTCACAAACTAGTAAGAGAAAGACTTAGAGATGACAGTAAATGAGCTAGTTACAACAATATATATATGTCCCTATAGTATTACTGAACTTATAAAACAAGGCATTGTTGTTTGAATGTGAATGTTTTATTTTAACTAGTACTTTGTATTAATGGAAGAGAGATACTAAGTTCTCTTTAAGTAGATTTGAATGAGTAGGAAGGCTCCCTACAAACCCTCCAAACTTCCACAGGGGCCTGAGAATGGAGAACTTACCAAGGGATCAGTATATAAGGACAGTATGTAGTAACAGAAACATTGTAAGTATTAGCTATATTGCTAGAATAATTGATGTATTATTATTTTTATTGTTTTCTAGATACTATAAAAATACAATTATTGAGTCAATAAATATGTCTACAAGACTTTCTGTGTTTGAGACGGATTTTTTTCTAAATCACTGGAGAGGAAAAAAAAACTATAAATTAGTATTTCTTGGTGTTGACATTGTTGGCATTTGGGGCACAATAATTCTGTTGTTGGACACTACCCCATGAATTGCAGAATACTTCATACTCTCATGATTGTCTACCTGCAAGGTGTCAGTTATATCCTCTCCCCCTGACAGCCACAGATAACTCCAGAGGTCACCAAATGGCCCCAGTTCTATGGGTTGTAAGAGATTGGTCTTGACTGAGACCAGACCTCTAGATTTCTTATTTGCCCACTAGCTATAGGGCCATGTTGAGGTCTATTTTCTCCCATATCCTTTCTGACCCTTCTGGCAGTTAGCAGAACTATTCAGCCATTTATTCTTCAAATTCGAATCCAGATCAAAACCAAAGGCTGTATCTTCACTCCGTCTCCATGAGATAGATGTAAATGTACGGCTATAGTTTTATGTTGGTTTGGTTGGTTGGTTCTTGGGTTTTAGTTTTTGTGTTTTTCTTGTTTTGTTTTTCCCATGGCCTTCCTGATACAGGTCCTGCTGTCTGTAATGCTCATAGTCTACCCCTACCCCTCTGCCTAGAAAGCAGTCTATCATCTAGAATTAGAATCAATCTTTACTCTTCTCTATTTCAGTAATACTATAGGGACATATATATATTGTTGTAACTAGCTCATTTACTGTCATCTCTTTCTAAGTCTTTCTCTTACTAGTTTGTGAAGGTTTGAAGGTAGGAATTATAATTGTACCTATGGAAACTAACACAGCATATGTGTTTAGAAGGTAGTATTTATTGAATGAATTTGCAAGTTAGCATTACTCATTTTTCAGACATAGTCACTGTCTACTTTTCTATTCCTTTAATTTATAATTTGTCCAAATATTTCACCTAAATTCATAATCTAAATGTTCTGTCAAATATATCTTAATTTTATTCTAAATTTAATCAGTGAAAACAAAATACATTTGTTAAACTATAAAGTCTTTTAATAACACTTATTTTTTTGAAGGAAGATTTTCTTGGGTGCTTACTGTATACAAGGCACTATTTAAAATCTTGGCAAAATAGTGGAAGATAAATCCAATTACGAGGTTTCAAATGCATTTGAACAAAACTCATGCATAAAGTGTATTTTTTTAAAAAAAAATGCTAGTTGCTGAGTTTATACAAGTGCTTAATAATATCATAGGGATGAGACCTCAGTGGAATAGACAAAAAAAACATTCAAAATTTGGAGAGTCAGATTCTGTCCATATTTAATCTGTTTTCCCCTCTCAGAAACTGCTAAATCTTCCTTCTCCTATTAAATGGTCTATTCGAAAGTGGTCTCCAGGGACCAAGTTTCTGGTGTGTGTGTGCACACATAGCACACATGAAACACTTGAAAGAGAGAAATTAAAGTGGCATGGTCTTTGTATTCTGACAACTTAAGACGACTTTGAAAGTAAACCTCTCACATAAGAGGAAGGTACAGGTATAGTGGGTCTTAAAAAAGGAAGAGTGAATTGGAGTAGAAATATGTCCACTTAACCAATGGCAACACATGGCTGCTCAGGGGAAAGTCCTCAGAGGAAGGTCTAGCTCATCTTCAGAAATTACCGATTTATTCAGTTGGATATATAACAAATACAACAACATGATGACATACCTGTCTACTGAGTGCTGAGTGTTACACTGATAGGCTGGATGTTAAAGATTCAGATTTTAGCAAAAGACTTGAGTATTTCCTGATGCCATTTCCCACTAGAAATTTTAAGTTGCTTTCTCTACGCACCTTATCCTCTTCCCCATCCTCATTCCTACTAGTGTTATAATTTGGGGGTTTTGAGACTCATGACGTAAATAAACGAAGCTGGCCTTGATTGCCCAGATAACCATGCATGACCTTGAAATGCTCACTCTCTTGCCTTCACTTATTAACCTGTTAAGACTGCAGTTGTGTGTCATCATTGTGGCTCCCAGTAGGTTTTGTTCATGTAGAGATTATGTATAAGAAATATGAGAAATGATGGTATTTGGAACTAAGATATCATTAAAACCAGGTCAACCAAGGTTTGGCTCATTTCGTTTCTGAGAGACATCTGGAAGACTTTATTTAATGGTGATTCTCTGCATGCTGTGTCTACCATCTATTTCAAAGGACAGCAACCATCCGACCTTCCAGTTGCTCTCTTAATGGCCTATTGTTTAATGCCAAGTGGTAGCTCAACCATAGCAGACCATGCTTTCAAAATCTCACTGCCTGCTCCATTTCTTTCAGCTCATCTTTATAAATGGCAGAACCCAAAGTACCAGGCACCCTCCTTCCTCATACTCTACTACCAATCAATTAGTAAGTTATGTAACTGTGTCTTCAAAATGCATTCAGAATTATAATTTTTCTCTCTGCTAGCATTCCAATCTAATCATTTCTCATATAAGTGATAGCAATAGCCTGACAAATTGTCTCTTATTTCAAATTTGTCCCTTTCAGACTATTCTTAATGACTTGATTGAATTTATTAAGCATATATCCTCTGCTATGCAAACATTTTGGTGCTTCCTTTCTTTCCTAGGTCCTGCTGAAGCCTCCGTCCTATCAAGCAACACTTTCTCTCATACATGATGGCTTTCCTGGTTGTTTATATTTCCATTCTTCTCTTAGTCTCTTTATTCTAGACATATAGTTTATTATTTTCATTTTTGGCACCTGAGGCAAACCTAGGAACTTTGCATCTGTGATCCATCTTATAAAGTATTTTTCCTTTTGATCCCATGTAGGAACTCAATCATGTCATTTAGGTGTTTACACTGAACTCACTTTCTTTTGCTCTCCATGACGGCCTGTTTTAAAAGTCAGCACCTTGCCTTCTCTCTCTGTCTATAATTCTCTGTATGCCATGAGGAAGGGCTTCTATATGCTTTATTCCCTGATACACATGAGAAGCTAAAATAGTACCAGGTTCATAATGCATACTGTACAAATATTTGAAATTAAATATGGAATGGAATTCAAGAAGTACTATGTAAGCTGCCATACTTCTACAGGCAACTCAAGAGGTTTTTTTTTTCTCTGTGGGCACATGTGTAGTTATCTTTGCTAATGAATTTAGAACTCTTCTCTATGAAAGATTTTTCCTCTGGGGAGATGCAACACACAAGTCTACTTATCCCAGAAAAGAGTCAGGGACAGACCAAAGTAACAAGTGCACCAAAGTCAAACTTGGTGAATCAATGATCTTTTATTAGCGTTACCAGCAGGAGTGGGGTAAGGGCTTACTTACACACACAGGGTTGACTCCAAAGCAGCTTCGTCTCCAAAAATCCACCCCAACATGGGTGATGATTCAGGAAAGCTGTGCATCCGGTGCTTTCTGTTTAACTTGCACATGGACAGACAAGTCTGAGAGACTTCTTAGCAGCTCTGGATTAGAGTCTCCTCCTCTAGCTGCTGTTTATGGCTTCTATCAAGGTGGAGAGGGACCTTTTGAGAAATTTGCAAGTTCCTACTTTTTCCAGACATACTATGTCTTGTTTGCCTCTGGGATTTTATGAGTTTCCTTTTCCCTATAAATGGCATTCAAAGGAATTGGTTGTTCAAAATATCTCAACCTAGTCTTTAGGTTTGTAGAAAAGCAAGTGTGCTGGTTAGTTTTAAATGTCAGCTTTCTGCAATCTAAAGGCACCTAAGGGAAAAGCCTCAACAGAAGAATTGTCTGGATTAAGTTGGCTTATGATCTTGTCTGTTGGGGAATTGTTCTGATGGTTCAATGAAGAAGACTCAGGCTATCATGAGCAGCACCATATTCCAGGAAGGGCATCCTGAATTATGTAGGAGAAAGCAAGAAAGGAAGGATGTGTTCATTCTCTTTGATTTTGACTGTGGATGTGATGTGGGCAGCTACTTCCAGTTTCTTCCTTGACTCTTCCTCAATATTTGACTACAACCTAGATTTGTAAACCAGATAACCTTTTCCTCTCCTAAATTGATTTTGGTCAAATTATTTGTTTTGTAACACAACACAAATGAAATGTGGACATCAAGTCTCTAACAATGTGAGTTTTTCTGGGAATTTTAAAAGGTATTTATTTTATATGTATGTGTATACATGCACATAGTGCCCTTGGAAACCAAGAGAAGGTATCACAAACCCTGGAACTGGGTTTTCAGGCTGGTTGTGAGCTACCTGGTGAAGGTGCTGGAGACTGAACATTGGTTCTCTGGAAGAGCAGCAAGTGCTTTTAATCACTGAGCCCTCTCTTCAGCCCTTCATCTAGAAATTTTGTCAACACCCTTCAGCTGAAAGTTTCTTGTTATTCAATGGACTTAATTCATCATTTATTGAATCACTTTTATTCATCTATCCTTCTAGTTCCTCTTAGTTGGTATCTTCTAGTACAGTGGTTTCAGCCATGGTTACATAATAGGGTCCTTGGAGAGCTTTAGAGAATCTCACAGGGTTGCTAATTTAATAGCTCTCAGTAGAAGAGTGAGATGGGACTTGTACTTCCTCTGAGTTTTAAAACTTCCCAAAGTGGTTGCAACAACATGAGTTAGGGTTGCATAATACTGTCCGTCTTAAATGAATTCTTGGATCTCAGCTGTGTTCACTCGTCCATGTTCACATTCCCCGCTTACACATTCACTTTTTTATTTAATGATCTGAGATGTTTAAGATGCAATCTTATTACATGTTTGAACCTCTACCATATGAGGCTGCATTTTCAAATACCGAGGCCTCTCAATAGGATACAATAATGAAGCATAGAATGTTCTTCTGAAAGAAGCTCTCAATTACACATAAACAGGACAAGCATGGGTTGTAAAACCTGCCACATTGAACACATATTTATTGAGTGTCTTTGTGAACACAGTTTCCAATGTGTGAAGTGCTGTGTCCATGCTGGGAGCTGCAGGAAAGGGGTATTTATCAACTAGCCTGTGCCTTGAAGAATTACGGATTTTTAAGAGAATATTATAATATTACTCACTATGAAGAGTCAAAATATATTTACCCGATTCCATGAAATACAAGAGAGAGGCACTGAAGACTAGGAGGTCAAAGTAGCCAGGCTGTGAGGATATTGCCTTCTGAGGGAAAAATGAGGACAATTACATAATTAAGACGAATGGCACTGTATCCCAGCATGAAGGAAGCTGCCAAGACTATGGAAATAAACAGATCTCCCTTACTGAAAGCAAAACAATGGTTTATGTGTTCCAGGCTTTTTCCAAAGCTACATTTGATTAATCTCTCATTTTCCATAAAGCAGGTCACTGTAATTTCTATTGCCATTGTAGTATTAGCAGGATCATCATTTGTCTAGAAACACTCATCGGAGTATTTGTCAGAGCAAGTCCTTCTGAAAATGGTCTGTAGAAGATGGCTAATCTCCTGACATACACCAGTTACTGAACAGAGATCTTCACTCTCCCCAGGAATCTGATCTCACCTTCCGACTGGCCAGTGGGTTGGTTATATGGCAGCCTATGTGGGAGCACAGACAGCCTGAAGTCTCCGGCTTTACTGCCCTGGTAAAGCCCATAAGGAGCATCATTACAGGTTTGTGTCTCCAGTACCCAGTTGGCAGCCTTGGTAGGCTCCCTCACAATAGGGATTGTGATAGAATGGTTTGCCTTTACAAAGATAATGAGAAGCAATTCTCTCAGAAAAGTTGCCTGGGTGGCCCAGATAACATGAGACACATATGTTTGAGTCTTGTGACTTTGGGTAAGTCATTTAACTATCTTGTGCTTTTGTTTCCTCATCTGAAAACTGGGAATTTAAATATTAATAATGGCCAGGCAGTGGTAGTGCATGCCTTTAATCCCAGCACTTGGGAGGCAGAGGCAGGCGGATTTCTATGTTTGAGGCCAGTCTGGTCTACAGAGTGAGTTCCAAGACAGCTAGGGCTATACAGAGAAACCTTGTCTCAAAAAAAACCCAAAAAAACCAAAAAACCAAAACAAAAAAATTTTAAAAAATATTAATAGTGTTTATAGAAATATTATGAAGAATAAATTATGTATGTATACATGTATGTATGTATGTATGTATGTGTGAGCTAGAAAAAGACCTGTTATATAGTAAGAGATCACTACTATTGCCATTATTACTGAATCATGGGTATAGTCGATGAAGTAGGTTATCTTTAGTGATCTCTTCATTATGTTTTATTACCATCAAAGCATTTTACTTGAGGAATTGGACTTGTGTAGTGAGCTAGTCCTATGGTTGAGCTGAATTGTAGTAAGAGCCCAGCATATTAAATTTAGAAGTATACAATAGGTTCATGCTTCACTCTACGTTCATCTTTTGCTATATATGTAACTTAACTCCAGAATGTATAATCCTATTAATGTAAAATAGAGATGCTATGCCATCTTACCAGGCTTCTTAAAAAATGTAAGTATGAAAGGGCAGAAGGTACTTGTTTGGGAGTAAATGCTTAATAAATTCTGTTCTTCTAGTCTGTCTATCCTACAGATGGACATCCTAGACATCCTTTCCATGTCAATAATAAAAGTCAAAATAAATAAATTACCTGGAAAATGTGAGGAACCATAGATTCTATAATCATATATATATGCATATGTGGAGATGGGTTTTTTAATTTGTAAGTTTTGAACACAGACAGAAAAGGGCTAAATATATAAAAGGACTTTGTAAGTGGAAAAAAACTATAAACACATTCTCCCATTCTTTTTCCTCTAGAACATAATATAACTTTCCAAGTACCTGATATGTTAAGGAATTATTGTAACCATCAAATTCCTTATTAGTCATGCATTTGCAAAGATTCTTATTGTACCAAATAGAGTTGTTCAAAGAAAAATTTTTACAGAATAAAAAGTACATGAATGTTACTATTTTTATGTATATGAATATATCACTAACTTTTGAAAGATAGATGAAAGAGTAATGTTACAGTTTTAAATATCAAGCTACTAAATAAGTAAAGGTGCTATAGCTGTGAATTTGCTTTAGATTCTATGTTTGGGATGAAATAAATTAATATGGATTCAAACAACTGTAGACAGAATGTAGGATGAATATAAAATTACTTTTAAAAACTAAAGTAATAGAAATAAAGCTGAGAGTAAAATATGAATAGGTATAACCAATTGTTAGTGAAGTCTCATCCCTTTGTTATAAGTTAAAGAAATTTAATGTTTATTTTTTTTGAAGTTTTGCTGTAGTTTTCCTAGACAAATGAGATAGCCCCTCACAGCTAACGATCTGATCCTTGAACCTTGACTCTGGAGCCACTTACATGTTTAGCAAGTTCTCTACCACCAATTTATGATGAGCCCCCTCTCTCCCATTTGATAAATATACATACCGTCATTTAACACATTTTCAAGATTTCTAAGAAATGCTGAACCTCCCTAGATTCTTTATTCACTCTCCTGTCCTCTGGCTTCTAGAAGACACTCATTGTTGGTTCCGTTCTCCTGTGTCTGATGCCCAGGACTTGAAACCGTGACCAGTACCTGAAGACAGTTAAGACAGGACCTCAACCACATGGCTAAATTTTAGTACCCAGTCATAGCAGACACTGCTACCACAGTTACCCAATGTTTTTAAGCCAAAACAAAGATGTAGTCTACTTGAGTCTTACCATACATGTCTCGCCATGTCTCACCTGGTGGCTGAAACACAGATGCTGATGACACAAAATCTGGTTTGGAACCTTCCTATACATATTAACTTAAATGCCCTCTTGCCTGAGTTTTTCATTTATAAATCAGCATAATGAAACAGCAATAGAGTTACCAAAAAGATTAAAATAGTTAACAAGTTTCAACTAGTTAGGACAGACATACAGCAAGGGTTGGGTAGCCCGTGCCTGTCTTATTTTTATTATTACCAACTCTTAAACTTCAACCTCATAAGTCAGAATAAAAAGATGAATATATAAATTGCAAACTGAAAGATGTTTGTCTTTACTGGTTATTAGATTTCAGTGGCATTACACAAATTTGACATTTGATGCTTTCTTTCAAGGGAGTGATATATCATATTAAACTTGAAAGTGATGAGAGCATATGAGACAAAATGAACTTAAAATCTTATAAAAATCTGTGATGATTTTTTTCTGTCCTCTTTGTAGCCAAAAGAAGCTCTCCAATCAACAGTCAGAGTCAGACCTGTGAATCACCAAATCAAGACGCAAGGCAGCAAGGAGAGGTTAGTTTGTTATAATCATGAGAAGAGGGGACTCTTTGAGGAGTACGTTGTGAGAGCTCAGACTTCAGCTTAGACTCATACCATGGCAAAACAGCTCTCTCCTCCATCCTGAACACTGAGCCTTGCTTGGTCAGATGTCTTCTGTCAGTCAAGTGTAAAAAGTTGATTTTTAAGCATCTTCCAATAGTCTAGGTATTGAAACAAAAGTGTATGAGTATTTTATCTCAACAACCAGTTTATAGTAAATAGGGCTTTATCTTGATGGCTAGCATGTAACAAAAAGTATTAGCTGTCATTCACCTGGCATCAAATAAAATGGCATGTGATCTCCCTTCACTCTCCACGTAATCTGTGCAAAGTAAAAACTTGATGCCTTCCATTAAAGTTGGGTTCTCTTTCTGACTCTCAGGAATAGCGTGATCTTCCACTCTACCTACAACCTAGGGTCTTTGGTGTAGCTCTTTAGCACATGTGGCTACTAATCCCTTGAAATATGGCTATAGTGAATTGAGAGTGTTAAACACGTAGGCCATTTTGAAAATATTGTATGAAAAAGGAAACATTAATGATTTTATATCATTCATATGTTGAAATGAGTTTAGATTTATAATATATTACTAAAATTAATTTCAAACATTCCTCTGTGTGTGTGTGTGTGTGTGTATGTGTGTGTGTGTCTATGCGCGCGCACACATGCACGCACTAGAAAATAAACTCAATTGTTATTCCTCGGGTGCCATCTTCTATTTTTTCTCCTCCTCCTCTCCCTCCTCTTCCTCCTCCTCCTTTTTTCTTGTAGAAGATATTTAAATGCCACCCCAGGACTTCTACCCTGCCTTGATCTTTGAGTTACCAGATGAAAGACATACTCAGCCTTTATATTTACAATGAGCCTTACACAACACAAGATCTGGGCAGCTGCCTACCCTCCATGCTGTTAGAATCTACTTTCCTATTACTAACTTGAGTTATTACTATGTTCTATCTGGCCTGCTCTTAACTGCAATTGGGCAGCCCTCGGAGCTATACTCTCTTGACCCTTTACCCATGTTGGCTTTCCCTTCCTCCTCTCCTGCACCTTCCTCCTCCTCGTGGTTCTCCTCCCCATCTCGAAAACCCCACAAAACCTAAACCCCACCTATTTCTCTTCTGCCCAGCTATTTGACATCTTTATTCACCAGTCAGAATTAACTTGAGAGCAGGGTTACAGGAGCTACAAGCAGACTCCTGCTCTTGGGGTCTGCACTCAGCATTGCAATAGACAGTAAAAGACAAAACCTCAACACTTTGCTTCTTTTCTGAGACAGGATCTCACACTGACCTAAGCTCATCAGGCTGGCTGGCTCACAAGCTCCAGGTCCTGTCTCTGCTACCCCTGGCAAGCTTAAGTGATTGTCCAGGGGTTCTGGGGATTGAACTCAGGTCATCATGCTTACAAGGCAAGGACTTTACTGACTAATCCATCTCCCCAGCCTCCTTTACTATTTTTAAGATTACTGATGGGGCTGATGATAGTTTTCATTATAGTTTGATTCAAAATGCTTTTCAAATATATACGTTTCTGTGTTTCCACTGTCAATTTTTGATTTGAAGGTTCCAGTTCAACAGATTTTTGTTTTTGCTTTAGTGAGGCTGGGCTGGAGCTAAGGTGTTCTCACATGGTAGGCAAGCGTCCTATCATTAAATTACTAAGACACACCCCCAGCCTTCTAACTTCTTTTTCATTTCCCCAGTCACCACAAACACATGAAGCATACTGATGCTACATGTCTTCAGATTTATCCTGAAGGCTTGTTTCAGGAGATTTCTAGTGGCATTTGTCTTTCTATAAAGTGCAAGTGGATCGTGTCTTATTTTTGCGTGTGAAAATAAAACATATAAGGGCTAAATTGCTTTGGCAAATGCCTGAGGGTCTTTGTACTTAAGCAGTTAATCTAGGATACCTGTGAAAATATTTCCCATTACCTGAGCAAAATTGCATGTGTCAGCTAAATGGAATTAAAATAAGTTACTCAATAAAATGAACCATTGAGTGTATGCTTACACACCATATAAAGGTCCCCATAGACAACTGAAAATTGTGTTATACCCATTTTTTATGCATAATGGGAAAATGTCCATCCTCAGGTTGCTTCCTGCTAAGCTGGCAATAAGCTGATCACCACACCCCTGTGTTGTCACAGTTATTGCTGGCATGTCTTTGCTGAATTAGGGGGTCCTTAACTCTACTGTACACACTGGATATAGATATGAAAAAGAAAACAATGAAGGGAGCAAAATGAAATAATACTTACAAAATACTGAAGCCTAAGGCTTGGAATGACACTGGTGCTTTCCAGAAATCTATTTCCATTGCTTTTTAGACATAGGAAACTCTCTTAAGTCTATGATCCTTTATTCTGCAAAGAAACCCTTCAATATGTATGACTCCGTGTGCATGAAGGAGGTAAGTCTAGAGAAAATGTTCAAGGCAGGGAAAGGAACTAATCTATTGTGTCACCTTCAAAAGGGACTTCAGGTGGTCAGTGAAGCACTGCAGTCGGATTCCATCTCACCTAAGGCCACCATCTCAGGCTGCCATCAGGGAAACTCCTTCGATGGAAGCTTGTCCTCCCAAACATCCCAGGAAAGAGGACCATCGCATTCAAGGTACTTCACTGGAAAGCTAGATAGAAAGTGAAATGTATCGCAGGTACCAAAAATTAGGCTGGGTTCTAGTTTCTTTTTCAGTCTTTATTCTTTAAAATATGGATGTGTGTTCTTCCTATGTATATAGCTTTAGCCAAGATATAAAATTGTAATTTCTAAATATATGCTATGAATGTCCCTCATTTCCTCATTTTAACAAATTAGGCTGGAAGTAGGAAGATATGTCAGATTTAATGAGATGCCTGATTAAATATCCAAGTGCAGAAATCCCAGTGATATTATAAGAAGATTACACTGCAGCTGTGATTAAAGCTCTGCTGTAGTGGATAAGGGTACTTTTCGTCAGTAAATCCCTGCATTGAAATGGGTGTTGCTAAAATGCTTTGAAATTATTAACTCTACTCCTTAAACTTTCCAACTCTTCCCTGTTAATTTGTGAACATATCAAATTTGCTTCAAATATGTTCTACAAGAACCAAGCTAATCTACCTCCCTAATGGAGGTCTACTCCCTAATCGAATGATGGAAACCCAGATTCAAAAGGAATGCCCTTTCACCTCGGGAGCCGTAATTCATAAGGCAATATGTGTATTTCTTTTTTTCCAATGAAAGTATTGTTTGGGTGATAGTACTTAAAAGTGTTAAATATTTTTTATTGACTTAAAATGTCTATGCCATAAAATCAAACCTGTTAAAGTTAATATTTTAATCCTTCCTTGATACATTTGCCAAGTTGTACAACTGTTACCAAAATCCATTTTAGAACATTTCGATCATCTACACGTGTGGTTAACTCCACTCCCATACAGACTTCAGAAAGTCTCCGATATACTTTCTGCTTTGTTGCATTTCTCAGCCCTGTGAACAAAAGGGTGGCTCAACTGGTATCTCACATCTGCCTCCTTTGATTTAGTGCAATGTTTTCAAGGAATTTTTATTTGCAACATTGCAACATTCCCCTCTATTGCTGAATATCCTTAGCTTGTAAAAATATATCAACATTTTTTACACATCACTGGGTGGATGGTTTGTTGCCATGCATTGTATATTATGAATAGCATTGCTGTGACCCTTCACTTAAATGTTTTATGGACATAAGTTCCCATTCCATTGGTGCATAGCCATGAGTAGAATTGCTGAATTATGTAGCAAATTTATACTCAAATTTGAAAAGAACTAACATTATTTTCCAAATGGTGGCCTTACTTTACACTCCTCCAACAACATATAAGACTTTGTATCCCCAGGAACATTTTTATTGTCTTTCTGTTTTTATTATAGTCACCCTAGTGGGTTCCTACTGTGGCCTTCATTTACTTTCACCTAATGACTAAGGATGCTAAGGATGCTTTCATATGCTTATGAGCTATCCAGAGGTACTCTTTTTATTAAAGGGCTATTCAAATTTTCCACCATTTTAATGGAAGTGTCTAAGAATTTTAAGAATTTTTAAACATTCTGCATAAAATATCTTATAAAAATGATTCACAGGTATCTCCTTCTAGTATCTCACTCGTCTTTTCATTTAATAGTTTTTAAATGATTTATCTATGCATGGCCCTAAACCAGATTATATAGGAATATTTACCTTTGAGTTCTTTCTCAGACTTATTGAAAACAAAAGGCCATGTAGAAAAGCATTTGAATTAAATAACAATGAGAAAGGAGGAGGGGGCATTAAGCATATATTATCATGACTCATATTTTCCTATTTAGGTTTCTGCAACTGTGTCTAGTATTGTATGCATGGTCTTTTTATTCACTGCATGCTTGCTGTTGGACCCATACCACTTCCAACTGCTATGAACTAAAGAGAGAAATGACGTGTAACCACGTGTGATAAAATAGGCACAAGACACACCTGCTGTGTTCATGGCTACCGAAAGGGATGAGGTGAGACGCATTGTCTCCTAGTAGTTCTGATGCTGAGCTGCATGTGTGGGAGGCTCTCCGATAGAATGCAGCCCACTCCTGACCCTAGCAATTGGCTTCTCCTTATGAGCTGGTTATGTCCTCAAAATCAATTTTCTCTTTGCAGGAAAGGTAGCACATGTTCACAGCTTATTTCCTGCCACTAAAATTTGGGGAATAGGGCTTGACAGCCTACTTTCAATTTTTAATGTTTCCAGAAGTGTTTTTGATGATAATATGCCTTTTAAGTTTTTGAAGTTTCAGTATGAATCTTCCTTGGATCTAGTGGAATAGACATAATCCACATTTGAATTTCCCATCCCTGTCTTAGGCTTCTGTGAAAGAATAATCATCTAATTTTCTTATAAGTCATTATGTATACATATATAAAAGATAAATATACACTGAGAATGTCATATGAGATTAAGAAACTAGGAGATTATATAATAGATAATGTAAAATTAAATAGTAGATAACATATATATCATATTATGTAATAGATAACAGTAAGAGGATAATAGACTATTATATAAATGTGTGCATATGCAAATATATGTATAAATAAATGTATAAATATTATATAAATCTATATAATATACTTGTATATTTGCATCACACTGTCAAGGTTTGTAGAGGGCCTTTGTCAGACTCAATAGTATTCTGAAATATGACAGATTATTTTGAAGTCTTAATGAGTGACTCTATATCTTCACCCTTGGTTTGCTGTAGACACTGTTTATCCAATAGTTTCCTAGATTTGACTTGTGCATCCAACTATTGCTTAATTTCAGCATCATCTGTTCTCTATATAAGCTAGGGAGTTCCTATATTATCATGACTCATATTATAAATCTTTAATAATTGTTTTTTAATTTCTATCTCTTGTCTTTTGGTTTACTATAACAACAAAAAGAAACCAGAAGGTGTCTTTTAGACCTTATTAGGCCATTTCTTTCATTAGGTCACCTAGTTTGTTGGACACATGTGTGTAACGTCCACACCAATGCAAACTTAGTCCTGCTTCTGCATGGCAGAATCTTCACCCGCCAGTTCCATCAGCACCCTTTCCTCTCTGTGAAGCCCACCAGTAGCTTCCTCAAAGTTCAGAAGTTTTATATACAAACTGTGTAGAAACTTTATATTAAAAAAACAATCACGTTTTTCGCTTCTTTTTAAAGGTTGTTCCTAGGTCAAGGTTCTACAACCTTTCTTCAAGTTTAGGGTTTTATCTCGTACCACAATCTGTCTTGCTTAGCCTTACTTCCTCAGCCTTCAGGTCTCTTTAAGACCACACATGACACAGAGCCTAGCTGCTCTCCAAACAAATTATACAAGAGAGAGGGAGAGAGAGAAGGAGAAGAAGAGGGAGAGGAAGAGGGAAGAGAGAGAGAGGGAGAGGAAGGGGAGGGAGAGGGAGGAGAGAGAGGAGAGGGAGAGGGAGGAGAGGGAGAGGGAGAGGGAAGAGAGGGAGAGGAAGGGGACGGAGAGGGAGGAGAGAGGAGAGGGAAAGGGAGGAGAGGGAGAGGGAGAGGGAGAAGGAAGAGAGTGAGAGGGAAGAGAGGGAGAGGGAGAGGGAAGAGAGGGACAGGGAAGAGAGGGAGAGGAAGGGGAGGGAGAGGGAGGAGAGAGAGGAGAGGAAGAGGGAGGAGAGGGAGAGGGAGAGGGAAGAGAGGGAGAGGAAGGGGACAGAGAGGGAGGAGAGAGGAGAGGGAAAGGGAGGAGAGGGAGAGGGAGAGGGAGAAGGAAGAGAGTGAGAGGGAGAGGGAGAGGGAAGAGAGGGAGAGGGAAGAGAGGGAGAGGAAGGGGAGGGAGAGAGAGGAGAGAGAGGAGAGGAAGAGAGAGAGAAGAGAGGGAGAGGGAGAGGGAGAGGGAGAGGGAGAGGGAGAGGGAGAGGGAGAGGGAGAGGGAGAGGGAGAGGGAGAGGGAGAGAACACCAATATAGATCTTCAGTGTTCTTATTCAGCACACTCTGAAAGTCATGGGCTGTCCCTTTATAGTGTATTACAGCATCCAACCACAGCAGAGCACAGGATTATCCTACAGTATGGTGTAAATACCAAGAAGCAGAGAACACTGAGAACTATCTTACAGACCAGCTACATCAAACAGTATTGATAATAATGTCACTAGCATTTTTTGTTTGTTTGTTTTGTTTTGTTTTCCGAGACAGGGTTTCTCTGTGTAGCCCTGGCTGTCCTGGAACTCACTTTGTAGACCAGGCTGGCCTCCAACTCAGAAATTCACCTGCCTCTGCCTCCCAAGTGCTGGGATTAAAGGGGTGCGCCACCACCACCAGGCTGTCACTATCATTTTATACACTATACATTTTATTATTAATTTTTCAGTTGTTGAATATACCTCTTCCACAAGTTTTATTTTTTATTCCAAAGTGTTTAATTTGATTTAATCTAAGAAGTAGTTTCTTGTTTGAAGTATAAGCTGGTGCCAGATACTTTTGAAAAGTTATAAAACCCAGCATTCAAATAAAATTTTGAGGCTGTAAAATATCCATATTTCATTTCTTGCATAGTTTTCTTGACCAATAGAGATTATAACTATAAGCAGAAAATAAAGTTCTTTTCTGGGAAAATGAAACTGTATTGATTGTAATCTGATGATGTATAAAAACCAAGCTAGCTAAAATGTCCCATCTTCTTATTCGTGAAAGGTTATTTTCTAACATTACTATATTCAAGCCATCTCTCTATCATCTATCTTCCCACCTATATATATTTCTTAATGTAAACACACACACACACACACACACACACACATTCCCATAGCAAAAAACAACCACATTATGTGAATTAGACATGAATCAGTAGGCACTTTGAAAAAAAAAAAAAAACGGTTGTCCTTGCTCTGCCCAGAGACAGTGGCTGGTTACCATGGAAATTTATGCACAAGTTAGACCGCTTAGCAAATGCTGTGTTAATGTATCTGCATTGGAGGAGTTCTTGTGTTTATTGAACTTGAAGAAAGAGCCTTAATAACAAAGCTGTGCAAATATCCTAGCAACGGACGGAAGCTGTCTACCTACATCAAGGCACGCCGACTCACTCTGGCTTTTGCTCTGACCTTGACTGAACTCAGTATTACTCTTTCCTGCACACTGCAATCAGTGAACAAGTAGCTAGTTTTTAAAATTAATGTAAGATTACATCTTTAATTACCATTGCATAGGCATAACTCACGCTTCATTAAATGCCGCAGAGGGTCAAGACTGATTCCCTCATTTCTCTGCTAGCACAAACTGTTATTTCCAGAACAGTCACTTGTGTTCAGTTGTTCTCACAACGTGTGCCTTTTCTTTCTCTCTCATCTATCAGTGCTCGTTAATGATAACCTGGTTTCCCAAAACTGTACTTGGTCTGGGAATAGCTTAAAGCAGTTTTACCTTTCCAAAAGGCTTTTCTTACCATAATTCCTTATTGTGTACACATAACTACAGAAATACTTAAATCTATTCATTAACTCATATTTATAATTCTAGATTAATATTCAAAGTATTGAGAAATAAGAAGTCCTCCTCCATGTGCCCATTAGGTAAATAAATGCCACCAATTTCTCTGTAAGTGAGCCTCTCTTCATTTATTCATGTTTTTCATTTATAACTAAAATTATATTCATATTTGATTATGAATTTTTCATGTTTTCCTACTCTCTCAAGGTTTAATTCAGTGAAAATGGCTTTTAACTTCCGCTGGCTAGGTAATTGCATATTATAATCCTGTTCCAGATAAAATACTTTATCATTTTTACTTTTTAATGACCATTCCAACCAGTAGAACTCACACTTCAAGTTACATAATAGAATAACTGAAAGACAACTAAAGGTACATAAGGTTCAAATTATTTGCCACTGAATTCCCAACTTGTTGCTCTTGTTGTTGTTGCTGCTGTTGTTTTTGTTCTTGTTGTTGTTGTTGTTTTCAGGGGGTCATTGAGGGGTAGACATTTTGGGTACCAGTGAATTACTCCCATGGGATGGAAAGCTAATGGTACTTCTAGGAAGAAGCCCAGCTCAGGCAAGAAAGTGAGGTGAGAGCTGGAGGGCTGGGAGCCACCAAGATGTGATAGCTGAGATCAGAGGCAGGGGACAGCAAAGGAACAAAGATCCCTGGAGTCTTGGCATGAAAGTAATTGTTACAGACCTGAGGAGGAGGAAGAGGGAGGCACAAAAGTGTCAACCAGAAAGGCTGGAAGTAGAGATCCCCCAGGATATCAGACAGAAAGCAACAGTTACAGATAGATCCTAAAGGTAGATGATGCAGTAAAAGGAAGTTTCACATTGACTATGAAGCAGAGAAACACTAGCCACAGAGAGGGAAAGAAAAGGCAAGCCTTATTAGAATATGCAAGTATCTCCTATTAAGAGGGTTAGGTGGGCCATAGATGTGAGGGTTCACCCAGGATCACTAGGTTTGATTTTTTTTATAGGTTCCTGAGGAACTATTATCTCCAGGCTTCTCCTTGGTTAGTCCTGCATGATTTCCTCCTTTGAATGTCTCTTTTCTCCCTGTTGGACATTTTTGTACCAGAGCAATCTTGGGGTGGGGGGGGGCAAGTTTGGGAGCAAGAAACTGCCAGTCTCAAAGAGGCCATACCTGTTTCCCAGATCAACCCAAGTTCCCCTTTTCCTTCTTCACTTTCAAGTAGTTTACTCCATATCAAATAGCTGAAATATGAACCTGTGATTACACTAGTTAGGGACATATTCTTAGTCTCCGGTCACAAATTTATTTATATCCATGGAGTCTTGCTGTTTTGTGGCCCATCATTCAATGAACTGACAAGCTCTGTTAAAAGAAAAAAAAGAAAGGATGAAAAAATAAGAAAAGGCAGAAAAGAATAAAAAGAGGAGGGAAGGAGAAGGAGAAGAAGGAGAAGAAGAGGAACAGGAGGAGGAGAAGGAGAAGATGAGTAAGAGGAGGAGGAAGAGGAGGAGGAAGAAGAAGAAGGAGAAGGGGAAGGAGAAGAAGAAGAAGAAGAAGAAGAAGAAGAAGAAGAAGAAGAAGAAGAAGAAGAAGAAGAAGAAGAAGAAGAAGAAGAAGAAGAAGAAGAAGAAGAAGCAGAAGCAGCAGCAGCCACAATAAGTCACTAGTTTCAGTAGACTAGACTCAGTGTAGAGAAAGACATAAATTTAGTCATCTGGTGTCCTGGGACAATCATGGTGTTTGCATTTAGTAGTTGTTTTGACTGTTGGTCTAGAAGGGGAGAAATCATCCTTTACATGTTTATCTAGGACAACTGTTCTACAAATCCAAATTTATTAAAGGATTTAAGGACTACCAGGGGATACTATTTAGGACAAAACTTCTTAGAAATTTTAGTAGGAAATTTTAGGGGAAGCCCTGATGTCTGTTTTCTTCACATCTTCCCTTTTTCTTGTGTTCCTTGGGGATGTCAGTATTCCATTGGAATCCCATAGGAACAATGTCCCAAGGATTTGGAAAATTTAGGAGATTGCCTAACTAAAAACTATAAAATTTGAGAACTCTAAGGTATGATGTCAAAGGAGACAGTTTATAATAACTATAGCTACTCAAAAGTGGGAGTAATTCTTCTGACCTGCTGATATCGGCTTTCATCACGGAAGATTAGTCAGGAAAATAACAGCTTTCACTGACTCGTATGAATTAGATGGCTGTCATGAAGTCTTGGGGACCTAATTACACAGCTGGTAGCCAGCCAGCCTCCTATTTTTCTTTTCTTTGTAGATCTAACATGGGAAAGAATTCTCGTTAACTTAGGTGTAAATGATAGGCTTAGAGGAATAAGTTCTATCATGATTCTTTAAGGAAGAGAAATGGAATTTGGGGAGGGGAGAGAAATGAAAGTAAGTCTCTCAGAAAATGTGTAGAAATGAAAGTCAAGGTTATTGCTTTCCATCAAGCTAGTGCTGAGGGTATAACAAGTCAAGTTCAGAAGGCAATAAAAAACACAGTGATAATTTGAAAAGAGCATGAAAGAGGTTCTTTGCAATAAATAAATAAATGAATAAATAAATTTTAGTTGAAATTCAGTACACTAACAGCTTGCACACCAGAGCATGCAAATAGAAAATAAGATTGAAATAGATAGCATGCGATGGCACACCTATTATCCCAACACTCAAGAGACTGAAGCAAGAATATCATGAGTTCAAGTCCAGGCTGGGCTATTTAGGGAGTTGGAAAGCTTCCTGAACTACATGACAAGTTATCTCAAAACTAAAGAAGAATCTATAGGACTCTGCAATAAATTTAAAATTGTCCTGTAACTGATGATCAAACTATTGTAGTTCCCGATCCACTGTATGTGAAAATTCAGGGTATTATCAAAAGCATATTTAATATGTTTTCCATTCCAGTTAGTAATTTAGTGTGTGGCATCCAAAGTGCTTGACTTTTTGTATTTAGTTTTCTACTTTCTAGTTAAACTACTCAGAATATTCAACTATTGGACACCACTAAAGGCTGGCTCAACAGTTAAGTACACTGCATCCTTGACTGACAACCTAAGTATATCTCTCTAATCCACCTAGTAGAACGAGGGACCTGATGGCCCCAAATTGTCTTCTCATCTCCACGCCCACAGTGGTACAAGTACCAACATTCATGCACACACACACACACACACACACACACACACACATACACAGTAAAATACAATAAAATTTGAAAAAAATGCTGCAAGTTTTTTAAAGACAGCAATAACATTCAAAACTTTCATCTACTTGATGGTTGCCACTAGATACAGTAGAAGATGTTGGTAACAATAGTAAAAACAACACTGTGGCAGGAACTTTGATAAGGGAGTAATAGAAAGGGCTGTGAAAATAGTAAGCAGGGTACCAGATGTTATGATCTAGGCTTGTTTTTATTTTTAAATATTTCTACAATGTTCAGGGGTTTTGTGTGTGTGTGTGTGTGTGTGTGTGTGTGTGTGTGTGTGTGTGTGAGTGTGTGATTGCATGTATGAGTGTGTGTTGTGTGGGTATGTGTGTGTTGTGATTCTTGATGAAAGTGTGAAGCAGAACAAATGTTCCACCAAACACTCAAATCTCTACTCCATGTCATTTACTCTCAATAGCAGACAGCTATGTCTCACATTATTAATTTTATACCACTGGTAAGTTATGGATCTTCAATCCAGGACAAGCCAATAATCCTAGCACTTGGGAAGCAGTGTTAAGAGAATCAAGAGATTAAGGCCAGATCACACTTCATAAGGAGACCCATCTCAGTCAAGCATGCAGACAATGAACAAACACTTAAATCCCCAAAATATGTGACTTGGAAGTTCAGGAACCTTATCTGTCACTCTCAGTGGCTGCATTTCTTTTCAAGAAGTTATTTCTTCATGTGGGGTAGGATTTCAGCCCTTCCTTTCTGCATCATCTAAGCCAGAAGGAAATGGTGCTTGAAGATCAAGCTTCCAGTTTAGATTCAAGGTGACTTCAGCTCCCAGGAACCTGGTGTTATTTGGTCATTTACTTCCTGTCATTCTTACTGTGCTGTATGTTCCACAAGAAAGACTTCTGCACCGATGGTTGCCCTAGTTTGGGCTGCTGTAACATACTGCTTTCTAAACAGGGAATATGTATTGCTGACAATCCTGGAGGCTGCACGTCCAAGATTGTGGCATCAGGATGGTTGCATTTGCATTCAGACTGATGACTTTTGATGTTCCCATGTGATAGGAAGACAGCGAGAGGGGCCTCAGAAATCCTTTTCCTAGAGGGTGTTATACCTAGAAGTGAAGACTTGTGGCTCAATTATTCCCCATCCCTAACTACTAGCACATTGGGATTTCAAATATTAATTTTGAAGGACAAAAACATTACATTTAGTGCTCCTAAGATATCTAACATAATGTATTAATCTAAGTAATTGTTTACAATTATTCTTTAGTAAGCTGATCACTAGTTAGTGAACATATCATGCATTTAAATGAAATAATAGCATTCCAGAGCTTTGAGAGTTTTTGAGTATATATATAAAACAAGAATTTTCAGAGATTCAATTTCATAGTAATAAGACTTTAGTTTGTTTAGATTGGTTCTGTTTCTTTCATTCTTTTACATAACACTTTCACAATTGAACATAAATGCTCCATACAGTAAATAAGAAAAACATCATTCCTGCTTTTAATTTTGTCATACCTTATAGCTCAGGAAACATCATGACTTGAGTCCCATCAATGTCTCTGTCTCTGCCTATCATTGTTGCCCATTTCCCAAATTACTCCTCAACTGTACCACCAACATAGGATGCTCATGTCCAACTCGTGATGTTTTGAAATCAATACCTTTATGAGTGTGGTTCCATTTAACTTAAAATAGCAGCTTGCCTTCCTGAGCCAACTGTACTTTTACATTGCTGTTTCCTACCCATCCTTCAAAACTCTTGATGTGTCTACTTTCAAGAAATGCTAAACAAACATGGAATGGACTAGACTAAGTAGATGGTCTGTAGAGTGAGCTGTGCAAGGCATGAGTGAATGAGTGAAGAAGTGGAATGTGGAGCCTTACAGGATTGTGTTGCCCTTGGGAGGCCTGCTGTCAGTGTAATCATCTTCTCTCTGTCACTGCGATCAGGGCCTCTCTTGTGATACCACCGTGCCAGAGGTCACGCTATGCCACCTACTTCGATGTTGCTGTTCTCCGCTGCCTTCTCCAGCCCCACTGGTCTGAGGAAGGCACTCAGTGGTCCCTGATGTACTATCTACAAAGGCTGCGACACATGCTGGAAGAGAAGCCAGAAAAGACCCCAGATACAGATATTCCTCTCCTGCCCAGGCCCAGAAGTAGCTCGATGGTGGCAGCAGCTCCCTCGCTAGTGAACACCCACAAGACCCAAGTAAGACAAACGGGCTCCATTGTCGCCATGGGCTATCAATGTCAGCATTTTCTGTTTCTCTCCTGGCTTCAAGTTCTTATGGTTTCCCTTCCTAAACCTTGTTTGGTGACTAGGTCCCTTGCAATTACCCTTCCCTTCTCTTGTATGACTAGAACCTTTGGCGGCTCTTTAGCTATTGACACTCTCATCACTATTGACAGACGTATACATTTTGTGCATGCTAATTTACTATGTCTTTGTTTATGCAAAATATTGAAAATAGGGTTTCCTGGAAAATCAGGGAATCAGTTAGAATGGGATTTTGACATGCAACCTAGTAATTACTAATATCATAAAATGTGCAGCATTAGCATTTTACAGAATGTGATTCAACTTTTTGCATAACTCAAAATCTTACGAGTCTCAAAGCCACCATTACTTTTTGATATACAGGCTTAAAACTTATTGTGGCTATTGAGAGAAGTAATCTGAATCCTTCCTGATTTGGTAACCTTCCTATGAAGGTTGCGTTCTGACAAATGATGCCCACATGTCAATCAAGAACAGGTTCTTCCCATCATTCTCATCAGCTACACATTATGAAAACACAGAGGAGTGATTCATTTGCAGGACAGTTCAGCCATTTAATTGCGGTTAAACTTGAGTGGGTTTGTCAGAAAATGTTTTCCTGCATTCTAAAGATAAACACTGCTTTGATAGTAGATGTCCTGCCACCATGAATACCTCCTGTAGTGAGTTATTAACTAGAAATTCTCTTAGCTCAGAAAGATCTGGGTGAGTTTGAAGAATGAGAAAATGATCAAAATATATCAAATAAAATGTTTTAATTAGATAGATAGATAGATAGATAGATAGATAGATAGATAGATAGATAGATATTCTCTATTTTGTTGGTATTTTGGATCCAGGGCTACATGGCCCCAGTGTTAAAATTTGCAAACATAGTTAAAATTAATATGAAATATGTCTTTCAAAGCATAATTTAAATCCCAGAAGTTCAATCATGCAATTTAAAAGTTTTATAAATCTCAGAGCAACAGGAATAACTCCATTAAAAAGATAACACTTCAATAAAATAAGCATTGGGATGTTCCGAGTACCTAGTCATTGTGTTTATTCTCTGTTAAGGATCTCACCATGAAGTGTAATGAAGAAGAAAAATCTCTGAGCCCTGAGGCTTTTTCCAAAGTCTCACTGACCAATCTCCGAAGATCTGCAGTCCCAGACCTGTCTTCAGACCTGGGCATGAACATTTTTAAGAAGGTGAGTATGCGTTTTAATATCTCAAAGATTTAGAAAGCCAGGGGGGCATGTTGTCTCTTGATCTGCCACAGGGTTCAGGGGTAGAAAAGGGAGGAAATACCAGGGTAACAGTGACTCACAATCTGACTCTGTAACCAAATGCATGTGTGTGTCTGTGTTTGTGTCTGTTTGTATATGTAATTATGTGTGTATATATGTGTGTATGTGTGTAGATATGTGTGTATGTATATGTAATCATGTGTATATGTGTAGGTATGTGTATGTATCCTATTCTCAATGTTTCCTGTGGTTGTCATGAAGACCCCCATGATGCAATGTGTATAGAGGTTAGGAGTGTGGTTGTGCTAGTTTTTATTTCTATGTGTCCATTTCATTAATCAAATACTTTATATAAATAGTATTCATCTAATCCACTGAAATTCTATTCTAATTCTTCAGAACAGGGATTAACCCAGAAGAATTAGGCAGTTTGCTAAAGTTTAACCCCAAACTCAAAGACAAAACTTCTATCTAAAACGTTTACATTCTGTCTCCCTTTTATCATTGTATGGAATCAATCAACTAGGAGGTGATATGTGCTCATTTATATGTAGCAGCTTTGTTTTCCCTTTTCAAAATTATTTGTTTAATTATGTCAATTAAGAACATAAAAATAATATTTACTTATCATCTCAACTTGTTACTAAATAATGAGTGTGTCTCCTTCATTAATAAACAGTAGTAGGCACTGACCATCATTTTTCTAACAACGTTCACAATTACAGGAAAAAAAGGAGAGATTTTTCTATTTCCGCTGCACATAGTTTTTTGGAATAGCTTTATAAATCTAAGGGCCCAGGCCTGCCCAGAATAATGCAATCAAAATTGCTGAAAGCTAGATTCAGATATGGATATATATTTCTAAAGCTTTCTACATTCTAAATATTTCAAAAGGCATTCTAAACTCCAACTTACCCTTGATCTTGAGCTGGTTTTGGTATGAATATTAGATTTGTACCAATGTCTGTTGTGTGTCCTCTTTGACTGTCTGTGTAAATAGTGAACATGCTAACTAGAACCAAACTTTGGAAGGTAGAACAGTTAAAGGAGACAGGTCCCAGGGGACAGGGGTGGGGGCGGGTTGCAGGTCAAGGCACCGCTCCTTTCCACCAGTGCTTCTCCACTTTAATGGGCATCAGGGAGCAGAGGCACACTCGGGGCTTGTTATAACATACGTCACTGGGTGTTTCCTTCTTAATTTTAAATGTTAGCTATGTCTGAGGGTGAAGCTGCAAGCTTGAGCTTCTAGCAGGTTCTGAAAGGATGCTGCTGCTCATGGTTCAGGGTCTTCTCTTTGAGAACCAGTGCTCAAACTCATTCAGCAGAAAGACTTCCAGAATGCATCAAATTTTGCTTGGTTTCTCTCCCTCTGTTAAGACCCTCTTGTGACATTTCCCCCATGTCTATTGGATGGCACTCAGCGACAGCCTGGGAGTCCTTCTCCTCGAACATTTCCTGTTTTGACTCTTACAGTGCTTGGCCTTGTGTCTGACTTGATCTCTCCTCATTGCAGTTCAAAAGTCGCAAAGAAGACCGAGAGAGGAAGGGCTCCATTCCATTCCACCACACAGGGAAGAGGAGACCTAGACGAATGGGTGTACCATTCCTGCTGCACGAGGACCACCTAGATGTCTCGCCCACCCGCAGCACATTCTCCTTTGGCAGTTTCTCTGGGCTTGGAGAAGATAGGAGAGGCATTGAAAAGGGAGGCTGGCAAACCACCATCTTAGGTGACTACAAAGACCTTCCGGGTAGCGTACAGCACAAGTAACCTATTTGAGAATCTGGATCTCAGGATCCCTTCCGAGTTTAGATCTGTCTTCATCAGTTCATTTGAGCACACTGGGCCCGAATGCAAGTGCTCTAATATTGAAATAATGCTGAGGATTTTTCACAACCAAAGAAATGCAGATAATTTAATTAACTATGCAAGAAGTCTCTATGATTATCCAGTAAATGTTATATTACTTAGATCATTAAAGATGCAGAAGCATGACCGTAGAGGATTCTGTATATTAACTTTCATTTTTTGCTCATCTAAAGATGCATTTTTACCTAACTCTGCTATTTAATAAAATAAGGAAAGCAAAGGAAATATACCTTGGATGTTAAGAAAGGAAGCTTAAAATCAGAAGCTGACAGCCAGCGAGCTACAACAGATGGTCTCTGACATTTGTCTTAGATTGGGGCTGACCCTATCACAGGCAATTTCATCAGTCATCTTGACCTTGACTGTCTGAAGTCAAGAGCAATTCTTGCTATTTTAGTTGAACCACATGCTCTCCTTCACATTGTCTCACTTCATTGCTGTCCTCTAGAGAGAAAACCCAATCTCAACAGACACCCTTCTAGATTTTAAAAGCCTCTTGGTATTCTCCTCCAACTCAGGGAAACTGACCCGGCGCGGCAGCTCAGATGCAGCCACTGAGATGGAAAGCCTGAGTGCCAGGCACTCCCACTCCCACCACACCCTGGTGAGCGACCTCCCAGATCACTCCAACAGCCACGGAGAGAACACGGTCAAGGAAGGTGGGTCCAGCAGGAATCCGTGGGAAAGAGTCGGGATAGAGAGGGAGTGCAGATTTCTTTCACTGTTTCCCGTTCTTAAGGTGTCCCAATTAGGGTTTCTATTGCTATGATGTAACACCATGACAAAAAGCAACTTGGGGAGGAAAGGGTTTATTTGGCTTATGCTTCTACATCACTGTTCATTGTAAAATGAAGTCAGAACAGGAACTGGAATGGGACAGGAACCTGGAGGCAGGAACCTAGAGGCAGGAACCTGGAGGCAGGAACCTGGAGGCAGGAACCTGGAGGCAGGAGCTGATGCAGAGGCCATGGAGAAATGCTTTTTACTGCCTTGCTCTTCAGGGCTTACTTGGCTGCTTTGCTCATAGAACTCTGGACCACTAGCCCATGGATGGCACTACTCATAATGGGCTGGCCCTCCCCTATCAATCACTAATCAAGAAAATGCCCTAGAGGCTTGCCTACAGCCTGATCTCATGGAGACATTTTCTTAACTGCGGTCTCCTCTTTTCAGATGACTTTAGCTTCTGACAAGTTGGCACCTGACTACCCAGCACACCATGTTAATTGTTCCCTGCATCATTATAGCTTCAAAACCTGGCACTCTTTCCCGTATATTGCTCAGACACCTTCTTGTTAAGTATTATTCACATACCGCTTTAGTAGCAGGAGCTGTTTGACATTACTTAATGAGCACTATACCTCCAGGGGGAAAGCAAGGGCAAAACACTCACACATATTCTAAAAGATCATAAGCTGAAGGCCGGAAAATGTCTACACTCGTTGCTTGTCCACCTCCATGCTAGACCTTCAAGGCGGGCAGTGCCTACAAGTCAGTGGGAATGAAGTCAAACCTCTCTAAGGCTACTGGATAATTTTTCTGACAGTTACTGGATGATCCTTGCAGCTTATGTGGAGCAAATATGTGTCTCTGGGTTGTACCCATACAATTTCTTACTCTCTACTTAGAACAGAATTCTTTATTCTTTTTATTACTGTTATGCTTTTATAAGACCATAAACTTTATCCCTTTGTCCCTTTAGCTCCCAAACTATATTACAAGTATTCAATGGTATCTATTATTTGTCATTACAAATCATGTCCCATTGTTCTTGGACACAAAAAGATTTTTCCCTTTGTTTTTTTTTTCAATACTTTAGATAAAAGTAAATATTTTTAGAGGTGCATTTTTGTTGATCATTTGATAATTTCATGCAAGTATACAATGTGTTCTGATTATACTCCCCACCCCACCTCCAGGCCCCTCTTACCTCCTCTCTGTCTGTATGAACACTTCCAGCCCATCCTCCCCACCTCCACCCCTACTACCGGTTTCTTTCTCAGGTTATTGACATTTGGTTTAACAAAATAAAGAATATTTAACAGCTATAAACTCTTGGGAAAAGATCTCAGATACATCAGTTTATATGAATGTTATGTTAAAGTCTATGTAATGTTATCAACTTAAGCATCCTTATAAAATTTAAATCCTAGCTTCAGTCTGAAGGAGAACACAAGTGATCACAGTTCCCTATAACCTTCACTCTGTCAGAATTCAGATTGCTTCCATGGCATTTCATGCAACCTGAGAATAGCTTTGAGACCATAAAACAGTTATCTTTAAAAGAGGCAACTGTGGTCACATGCAAGAAATAGCACGGCAGTCTAACCAATGTACCTGGTCCACGCAAGGGAAACTGAGCTCTTGCTCCATCTCCCCAGTGCGGTCTCAGATCTCCACCATCACTGTGGCGACCTTCAACACCACACTGGCATCATTCAATGTAGGCTACGCGGACTTCTTCAGTGAGCACATGAGGAAGCTCTGCAGCCAGGTGCCGATCCCAGAGATGCCGCATGAACCTCTGGCATGTGCCAACCTGCCGCGAAGCCTCACAGACTCCTGCATAAACTACAGTTACCTGGACGACACAGAACACATTGACGGCACCAACAACTTTGTCCACAAGAACGGCATGCTGGATCTTTCTGTAAGGGGCAGTACTTTTCCTTATGATTTCTAGAAAGACTCTTTAGCATAATTTTTACAAGGTTGGGCGTGTGGATATCTTAGAAATATTTGCTGAATCTTAAAATGAAGAAACTACCCATGTAAAAATTCCACAAGGCTAGCAACCCTCTTAAATGTACCTTTGGGCCTTTTTTTTTTTTTCAAATATTTCATTAGATTTGATCTTATCTCAGAATGTTTTTACCTTCCCAATGCCTTAGTGAATTAGAGTACACATATGTAAATAAATTTAAATGTGTGTTCTGTTAAGCCTCTGTGTTTTTCCTAAAATAAAAATGAGGAGTTCTTTTATTTTTCTTTAGTTACATAATCACCAGGACTATGAACCTCCCATGATGCCAGAAAAATAAATGAATAGAAGTCCTTGATAGATTTAAGCTTGCCTTCTCAGGAATGCCTGTTTTGAGTACAGTCATTAGCCAATGAAAGGGCTTGTTATATTTTACAATTATATTTCACCAACATTTTTATTATACCCTATGAAACCGGGCTCAGCAAATAATTTAAGATATTAAAGTCGATACAGGATCGTAATTTAAACATGCAAATATTGTGCACCTAAAATTGAAGGTTAAATAAAAATACAGTCCTGAGGGAGTCAGTGGTCCTGTGGAATACATGTATAGAAGTCGTTGTTCTTCATTATTTGTGGGAAGTGAAATGCAGAGGATTAAAATGTTCTGTATATAAAAGTCAGTTTAGTGAGTTCATTTGGGCAAATGATTGTTTTTTTCATTAACTCAAGTGCTTCATTACTTCCGTCTATGATCTCTTTGGTTGTAAGATTGGAAGAATTAATTGACCTACTAAATGTCTTGAATTCATCCGCCTGCATAATTTACAACCATTTCTAATAGTTTATCATTTAATCCAATGAAATGTATCAAACATAATAAGAGACTTTTGGAAGAGGGACTGTGGGTACTGAGTTGTCCTGTGTTTACCTTTGTGTTCTGCAGGTGGTTCTGAAGGCTGTTTATCTCGTTCTTAACCATGACATCAGCTCTCGCATCTGTGATGTGGCACTTAACATTGTGGAATGTTTGCTTCAACTTGGTGTAGTTCCCTGTGTAGAAAAAAACAGGAAGAAGAGTGAAAACAAGGAAAATGAGTCTGTGGAAAAGAGACCGAGTGAGGGAGCCTTCCAGTTCAAAGGCGTGTCTTCAAGTTCCACCAGTGGCTTTGGGGCCCCTTCTTCAAGTGGAGCTGGAGATGGTGGAGGAGAAGAAGGAGGTGGTGGAGATGGAGGAGGAGGTGGAGGAGGAGATGGAGGAGGTGGTGGAGGAGGTGGAGGTGGCCCTTATGAGAAGAATGAGAAGAACCAAGAGAAGGTATAGCAGAATTACATGCTATATCCTTAGGCATTTATTTGGCACCCAGAATTATTTTCAATGTGTATGTGCATGTGAATGTGCATTCATATATGTATATGAGTGTGAGAGTGTGTGTGGGGGGTTGCTTTTCTGTTTTCCCCAGATATTTATGGATTAGAGTAAAGACTCACTAGAGTCTGAAAGGAATGATGTTAGAAATCTCTTGATGAAGTACTCAGCAGACTTGAGTAGACAAACAATAACTAACATTCTGTCTATACAGATTTGTGGGACTCCAAATACATATTAGGCTATACAGTACTCTCTAAATTTTAAAATATTCTCATCACCTTACATAAGATAATGGTGATATTTGAAAGAAAGGAAGCACCTATTTTGTAGCAAGATGAAAAGGGTAGATGTGTACTTCTTCCAGTTCTGGATGCTGGGAGGTCATGGTCTAGGTGCATGATCATGATCATTGTGTGCCTGGTTCTGAATCCAAACCTGCCATCACTCATGCAATGTTAGCACCGTTTCATCTTTATTGTTGTTGTGGGTTATTGGTTTGTTTGCTGTGGTTGTTTGGTAGATTGCTTTTGTTTGTTGTTGTTTGTCTGGGGGGAATTTTGTGTCTCGTGGATAACATCTCAAACCTACTATGTTATCATTATTTACAGTCTGCCACCAAGGATAGCCTCTTTCTCAAACATTGTGAAGTTAGCCTAAGAGTGTACTGAGAGTGTGCTCAGACTCTATAACAAAACATGTAGAGTGATCAACAGACGTCTTTATTTATAGAGACTGGAAAGTCCAAGGCTTCAGAGCCCGTGGAAGTTTCCTGCAGCCTCTTCTCTTGTCTAGAAGGTGACTGCCATCCCTCTGAGCTCACATGACTGCCCTCTGGGCAAGTGCAAAGAAATACTAGGAGACCTAGTTTCTCCATGAACTTAGTTCCACTGGCTCAGGACATCAGTTAATTAAATTAATCTCATTTAATTCAAATTACCTCCCAAGTCCAGGCCAATACCAACAGATGGAGAGTTACAGCTTTGGTGTTTGAATTTTGAGAGACATGGATGTCTAGCTATCTGACTTTTTTCAGTGTTATATTGACACAGGTTTGGTACAGAAACAGCTATCTGGCCTCAGGTCTTTCCTGTGTCAATGTGTCATGCCCCTGAGGCTTTCTTATTATTATTGGATATTCCTGAATTTCATTCTTGCTGTTTATCATCATGCCTATGGCCTGTGGATTTATCAAGAATTTTTCTATTTTGTCTAGATACAAATTGTCGCAGTTTGAATTCACATAATTCACACTGATTTCAAACGAGCTTTGAATTGAAGTTTGTAAGTTGAAATAAACCAGAGAAGTCTTTAACAGGTTCCAATCTGCATATCATGCTGAGTTTACAAGTAAAAGATTACACTGTAAACAGTTCTATAATTTGTTACATAAACTATGGATTGTCTACTTTTCTGTTTAAAGTATCATTTTAATATATAAATAAATGGTACTGCACTTTCTTAGACTTTCTTTCCCACCTCTAGAACACAGGTGCATATTTACTCTTTAATCTCCCATCTCTTCATCTCACAATTTGCTTATATCCTCCCAGTATTTGTGAACTCTGATCCAAAAATCTATTAGAATATTCTTGGATTCTTACTCTTTTATTTAGAACTGTCTTAGTCTTATATCATGTCTAGATAATATCTTAAATACTATTTTAACTATACTAATTGTATAAATTATTAATTATTGTAATTAGGAGATTATTACAATAATTATTACATTAAATTTATAGCTTGTTGTTATAAATTTAATTTTAACCAAAATTACCATGTGTGGAATATTTTAAGGTCAGATTTTATGATCTACAAAAACTACCAAGATGTAAATATTATGCAATTACTTATCAAACTGCAATTAGACTTTATGATCTACAAAAGTCTAGTGTACCTTAAAACCATGTTATTTTCAGTGGGACAGGGTTTAACTGCTTTTGGCAATTTGGTAATACCAGGAAAAGAGGAAACCAAGAGAGAAAGGAAACACTAATTTTCAGTTCTTTATTGGTCACTAGCCTATGATAAGACCTTAAAGTATCATTTAATAACTCTGATTTCTGCCTGTAGCCTTGTACAGCTTTCTTCACATCTCTGGTAAAAGAACATCCAAAGGCCTACAAAAATAAAGTCTGGATGGATATGTACAAAGAGTTTTCAGAACTAGAAAAGCTTTTAAAGAGCATATGATAATTTTCAAACATGAATAAATCAGCCTTCCAAAGAACCCTTGCCAGAGTGACATTTTCCAAGGTGCAACTGTATAAAGCTGCAGTGTTCCTGAATTACCCAAAGGCAGTCAAAGAAGGGGACCTGTGAGGACACAATCTAACCTGTCTTTACTAAGCCACCACTATAGATCCTAATCTGCATAAAGTGGCTCTGAGGGACAGCAGTGCCATCTGCATAGAGATAATACTTTGTTCTCCTCTTACTGTGGACATCCTATGTTGTAAGCTACCTCACATATTATCTCTATGAGAAAAGTATTGTTATGATTCTGTTTCTAAAGAACACAGGGTTTTAAATATTAATAGCTTCCCTAAGATTACACAGCTATTAATTATTGAAACTGCAATTTGGACCCAAACTAGAAATCATTTTTTCCCTTAGCAAATACATAATTACAGAATGTTCTCTGGATTCAGGATGATTATTCAAAGCTGTCACCAGGGGATGCAAAGTGACTTTTAATCCTCTTAATTCTTTATGCTCTAGCTAGCCACTGGAGAAAATGTCTTCAGGCAAACAGCATGGTGTTAGATGGTTACTAGAGACAGCTTTGCTCTCTGGGGTGGCCCTCAGTTGAGGCAGGTTAACCATCACCATTTCTACCAGCTCAGAGAAGATATGTTTCATCCCTGAAATGTGGCTCTCTGAGCCCCAAACGCATCGGCTACCAGAACTCACAGATGAGAAAAGCTTGATGCGTTGACAATGTGAAGAAGGAGAAGCTCCAACACACCATGTTAAGGTGCATGGAGATGTCCTTAGAAGCCACTAGCCTTTTCACACCCTACCCTCATTACCATATTCTTTCTACATTTGTCAACCTGACAGTGTGACTAGTGGAAAACATCCCTCATGACTGCAGAGTAATTTCTTTCCATTATTTTATTTAGTCTGTATGGAAAACCTATGAGATAGGGAGGGTAGTTATTAGTACCCTCACTTTACAGACAGAAAAAGGCAACTGCAAAGAGACTAATTAATTTGTGCAACTGTATCAAATCACCAAAAGCAACTAAGGACCATGAGCTAGAATTCTGCTCTGTGATGCACGTGCTAATGGCTGAACGCAGCCAGAAGGAACATGGAAACTTCAGCTAAACAAAGATAACAGCCCTCCCACCGTGGGCTCAGCATCATTCCTCAGTAAAACTTGTTCATCTATGGAAAGAATTCAAGTTCCTTTTGAGGGATCCCTGTTTTCCACTCAAAAAGCAAAAGGGACAAAAGATAACCAGTTTCATAATTCATCTCAGGAGGGCTTCCTAGTGAGCCTCAAGAGGGGAATCAAGCTGAATGCCAAATTCTATACATTCTACTTTGCTTTTGCTTATTACATATATTACAATATGATAGAAGTATACTCAGGAGATTTTTCTCAAAAATTTCAATCTTATTACCATAAGATTCCCAAGTTCCTTGGGGCTGGAAAAATGTCTCAAAGGTTAAGAGCACTGACTGTTCTTCCCGAGGTCCTGAGTTCAACTCCCAACAACCACATGGTGGCTCACAACCATCTGTAATGAGATCTGATGCCCTCTTCTGGTGTGTCTGAAGACAGCTACAGTGTACTCATATACATAAATAAAATAAATAATTCTAAAAATAATAAATAAAGATTCCTAAGTTCTAGACTTAGATCAGTTCTAGAGAGCTGGTAATTCTCTTGCCTGGGGATGTCATCAGAAACCTCTGATACCTGATACAGGTAGTTTCCAAGAAAATCTATTCCTCTTCACTATTGGTCATCCCACTGGCTCTTTCTAGGTTGTTTTTCTGATTGTCAAGACTGATTATGAAGAGCACTGACTTTCAAGGATATGAAAGTGTGTCTTTTAGTAAACACATTCAAATCCTGCATCATCAGAAGACACTCAGAATGGTATGCAGTTTCTTGGTTAGTTCATTTGTAAGTTTTAGAAAAGTGAGTTTGTTGAGCTCTTCACAATATCATTTTCTAAACTGCCATAATGCATTAGGTTTTTGAAATAGAATACCAAAACGAGTTAGGCGGCAAAGTGAACTGACTTGTCTTTCTTTCTCACTGTTGGTCACTAGGATGACAATATCCCTGTAAGCAACCATAGGCTCGCTCTCACCATGCTCATCAAAATAGTCAAGTCACTGGGATGTGCCTATGGTTGTGGAGAAGGACATCGAGGGCTCTCTGGAGATCGTCTGAGACACCAGGTATTCCGAGAGAATGTAAGAGAATTAAAGTAGATTCCATTTCCTCTTTCTCTCTTTCTCTCTCTCTCTCCCTCTCTCGTTCCTCCTTCTAAATGAGGAACAAGTCCTTTGACAATGAGGGTCAATGTTCCCTGAAAATAGTGTATTTAGTAGGTGATGAATACTGTCTTGGGGCAAGAGGATTCCCTCATGACATCTAAAAATGAGGCTTAGGAAAACTGGTCTGGCTCCTGCCTCTTACAGACCATTTGGGAAAGAGGAGCAGAATCAGAACATCTAGAAAGAAGTTTGAAAGAACTTTGCACAGATGAATGCATTTAGTAAGCGTCTGAGGACCTGTGCAGATGCTCCTTTGATCAGCTGGGTAACATAGAAGAATTTTATATTAGAGGAACAGGTCAAAGGCATTGATGTTCTTACTTAGAAATGGAAAGTGGCCCTTATTGGGACAAAGCAGGACTGTATAAGTAGCCAGGCATCTGGCTGCTTTGCTTGAGAATGACCCTCAACTTCTGCGTGTTTGATCATGTTCCTTTGAGCTGTATGAAACTTGAAACTCTGCACTCGGGCTTGCCACTGTATTGAGTGTGGTTTGTTGCAGCTTGCTTTCCATTGCATCTGCATCTGTCGCCTTTCCTTCTGACTTAAGCAACAACCCACCTCTAACAATCCTGGTCTGGGATAATTACCTCAATTCTAAATTGGAATTGAAATTATAAGAAAATAGTTCTTTTAAATTTTAATGCAAATTTGAGCCCAAATTTCCTTGGCACACCTTGGCAGAGTTTGAGGATTATGTCAAAATCAGATGCCAGCCCCTTTTCTCTGGTGCAGATTTTGTCATGAAATGTTCATACAGTATTAGCATGCTAGATATTTTGCTTAATGTATCATCTACCATTCATTGATTTACCCATTTATCTTTCTTTTATATTTAATTATGTTATAGTATTTTGGTTTATTGTATGAATATGGGAGGTATAGTCACAATAGTTAACATTTAAATTCCCCAACTCAGACATTTTGACCAAGATCTAGATTTTTGAGACCAAAATTTTTTTAAAAAAATTTAAAAACAGTAATAAGGCAATAAAAACTTCCAGCATATCAATTCTTATACATACTTATTTTTAGTTTTGTTATAAGATAAATAAAAAGTGTTAGGGTTAACCAAAACACACTATGCCTCATGCAGAAGACTAATTTCATGAACTTCAGACTAAAATATAAACAGAAGCTTCTTTCTGGAGGTATCCATTGGCTTTGAGAACTGTGTTCTGTTTTTTCTGGATTTACAGAAAGCAGAACTAGTTGGGTCAGAAGACAAGTTACTGTTATTACATGGCCAAGAATATTTTATGTTTCTGTGAGACTGGCCAGTTTTTGTTTACATTTTCAATATGATGTCTTGGATGCTTTCTGATCATCTAGAATGCTTCTGTAAGCATTATAGAAAATACATGCACAAGTTTGAGAATCTTCCCCAGGAAAATGTCTAGATTAAGATCTACATATTTCTGGGTTTCTGCATCATGGAATTTTCCAATGCAGTCTTACTTGAAAAGTTAAAAATATGTCTCACCTTTAGACCAGACAATTCGGTTGTGGGGGGTATGTGTGTGCATGTTTAAAGTTATATTCCCTAAGTGCCTAATAGTTCTAACACAAAATCCCATAATAATTCCTAAGTCTAATAATTTGTTAATAGTCCCAAATTATTGAAAAGAAATTAGTTAATTAATATGATTTCTTAAAAATATAAAAAGTGTCTAGGGACTCTAACATGTAATCCCTTTAATATTTAGGTTATTAATCTAGTGATTTACTAGTAGTCCCAAATTATTGAAAAAAATTAATTAATGTTTTATATATTTTGAAAAAATAGGATGTTTACTCGGAATAAACATTTTAAAGGTTTGAAATATCTTAAATTTGATTAAACTTCCCATTGAACTCTTATCAGAATTGTAGATAGTCTTGCAGTCACCAAAGGAGAGATATGCAACTATACCTTTACAGTATGCTTTATAGAGAACCTGAAGTAATTTGTAATTTAGAGGTTTAGGTTTTATTCTCCTTATAAATATTATGATGAAAATCTTTACAAATCACATATGGAATGATAGTTAAGTCAGCACAGATCACATGATAACCATGTGCTTTGTAAGCATCATCTTACCAGACATGAGTACAGGTAGGATGAGAAACCATCTCCCCATCAACAGGTGGAGAGATTACAGCCAGATCACACTACAGAGCTCACACTGGGAATTCCAAGCTTCATCCTTTTTTATTATTTGTTTTTTCCTTTCAAATATCCAAATACTTTGCCTGGGTCATGACCACATCAAATAGTAACACAACTTAAGTATTTTTTTTTCAGGATTACTAGATAAAATTCCTCAATAGATTCCAATTCTCAGGGAAAGTCTCCCAGCTATGGCTTCAATGCCTACACCAGACTGCAAAATTTTCCATCCTCACAGTGGTCGCTCCCAGTTGTATCCCCCTCTCCTGGTCCTTTAGCCCTTTCCCTCAGCTCAGACACCTCTGCCATTACCCCCATTCCATCCCATCCTTAGGACCTTTCACGTGTCTCTTTCATTCATATAGTCTTCTTCAAAATACCAGTTGATCTCCAGTTTTGGGCATCTCAACTCCTTGTTAGGAGTGGATGGTATCTAAGTATAGTTTCTCAAGATCATCAGTGTCTAAAGTGTTAATGAGAGTATTTCACAGGAGAACTAACTACACCTCAGTAGGCAAGACCCTGGCTTCTGGTATTGATTCTACCATAGAACTTACAGTATCACCTTGGTAAAACCCTTGACTTCTTTCTGCCTCATTTTTTCAGTGTAAGGAAAGGGCAATTGGCAAATAATAGTCAGAAGTGTGCCTTTTCATGTACGAAATGTGTGGCTCACAGCAAAACATCATTCAAATGAGGTTTATCCTTTAATAGTTAGAGAAGGCTAACAGCCTCCTCGTGTTCCCACAAAACTATTCTGTCTAAAACTTCTGTCACTGATTGTCACTTTGTTGATTCTGATGGTGGGAATTATTCCCTCTTATTTTGCAAGGTGACAAAACTATTTACTATACCATAGGAAATATACTGTTATTTTGAGCAGAAGGGTTGTGTAATGAGACCAAATATTATTTAAATACCATACTTTCTTTCATATTCAAATGCAGACAGATAATAAATGAATATAATATTTTATGCCTTTTATATGTTCCAAGAACCCTTTCCTTCTTGCCCATATAAGAGGTCATCGTACTACTGAAGCTATAACTCAGTTGATAGAGTGCTTACCTAGCTAGTATCCATAAAGTCTATAGAATAATACACAGTAGCACATTAGCAAGGTATGATTACAGTTGTGCATATCTGTAATCCTAGCATCCAGGAGACAGAGGCAGGAGGATTAGAAGTTCAAGGTCATCCTCAGCTATATAAGCAGTCCAAGGCCAGACTAGGTTAATTGAAAATCTACCTCGAAAAAATTAATTAATAATAAATTAATCAAAAACAATGTAAACATCCGCTGGATTTCCACTCATTACTCTCTTGCCTGCACTTTCTTCATTAAACATATCTAACTTCAAAGTGCCTGGACGTGTGAGACGGACATGATTTTTCCAGTTGCCCAGAGCCTTTGAGCTTTCCTAAGAGTGGACCACGGATACTTTGACCTACTTCAATTTTACTTCTTGGGTTATTTTCATATTTTTTTATGATTTCAGATCATAAAATCTTGACCTTGGTGAAAAGACTGAGTTTTCTGAGATCAGCACTGAACTTTAGCGTTGAGTCCCCCACTCCCACCCCCCACCCCCAGAAATAATCTTTCTGAATACAAGCTCCTGGGGGGGGGGCTAGTTGGTTCCTGCCCACTTCTTATTCAAACAACCAACCCAAGCATGGGGAGGATCCCGCAGCAGTGAGGGGGTGGGGGAGCCTGCCTCCTGGGTCTTTTGTCTCAGATGAATGGTACCTGGAGCTTAAGCTGGTGCTTGTGACTTTTTCACTCCTCTCCCTTCATTGCAGGCCCAGAACTGCCTCACTAAGCTATACAAGCTAGATAAGACACAGTTCCGACAAACCATGAGGGACTATGTGAACAAGGACTCTCTCAATAATGTAGTGGACTTCTTGCATGCTTTGCTAGGATTTTGTATGGAGCCAGTCACTGACAGTAAGTAAAGCCACCCCCTGAGTGGGAGGAGCAGCCACTTGTGTGGTCAAGCAGGTAGTGTTTCCCTGGCATACTCGATGCCTGGGGCTAGAAGGAGATTTTGTGTGCCTGTACACATGTGTGCATATATGTATGGGGCTATGTGTAATAAGGAATGAAACCAAGAGATGTTTCAGATTATCTTATGACTCAAGATGTCCTCAAAAGGTAATGAATCTTGCTGAGCAGAACTTTGGGAGCTCTGTCTCTCCCTTGACCTTCTTTCTGTATATGACAATGGAGATGGAAATCAAAAGGCTAGGAAATTTACTAGTCTAATAAGTATGAAATTTCTGCAATATGTCACTAGCAGTGTTTGGCGGTTTTTTTTTTTTTTTACATAATAAACTAGTAAAGAAAAATGTAATTAGCATGAACATTGTAGCGACATAATTGACACACATGCCTAGAGATTTAGTTTGTTTAAATTAGGCAAATATATAGATCAGTAACTTGTTTATAGTTCCCTGACTTTAAAAAAGTATGCAGGCCTAAGC
Source organism: Apodemus sylvaticus (assembly GCF_947179515.1). Taxonomy (NCBI): domain Eukaryota; kingdom Metazoa; phylum Chordata; class Mammalia; order Rodentia; family Muridae; genus Apodemus; species Apodemus sylvaticus. The sequence goes on along the minus strand of NC_067480.1, from coordinate 46,700,920 downwards.
TACAGGATGAAACTAGAACGTGCCAGTCACATTTGTATAAAATGAACACCTTTAGGACCTTCTAAACGCTGATTGCAGTAAGGAACTGGAAACCATGTTGTTTCAAATGCATACTTTGACTGGAGCTTTGAAGGCAACAACGTCTTATTATAGATTTAAGGCTCATAAGACACATGAATGAAGTCTACTAATTTATAGTAAAAAAAAATCTATGTGTGTAGAAGCAGTTTTCTCTTGATTATTCTTTATTATCTGGTTTTCACAGTAGGAGAAAATATTGCTTCCTTGGGGAACCCCTGGAATAACATACCCTATCAGAACTAGTTTACACTAACCAGTTGGTAAATTTGAAAACAATGAATTGCAGATTGTAGTTGAGATCTGTGAAAGAGAATCCAGATTAAAAAATAAATGTCTCTCCTCTCCTTCTCTTCCTCTCTTGCTCTCCCTCCCGATCTCCCTTCCTCTCCCTCTCTCCCTTTCTCTTAAATCAATTTTGGATTTAAGCTTAAGGATTCCTCTTGCAAAGCCATAGGATGTGTACTTGTCTGCGGAAGACTTGTGGATATGTGAAAAGAAAAAAGAGGGCTATAAAATATTGTGGCAGTTCACAGCCTTCAGTCTTCAGCATTTTCCATTCTCTGTGTTAAGGAATTGCTCTGAAGGAAACTGGCAGTGTTTCCTCTTCATATGTGCCTGGAGTTTCTGGAAAAAAATGTTATCAGGACTGTTTCTTCAAGGCCTACTGGAATTTTTCTGCAAGAGCCCCACCACTATTCCCTTGCTGCACATCTCATGCTGTTGGCCAACACAATGCCCTTATAACATTCTAGATAGTTTCTACTACAAAGCCAGAGTTCCTCTCCAAGGAAGCTCAAGTCACATTATTTTTCATCAATGGAGAAACCAATAAGTTGATCTCTCTCTCTCTCTCTCCATATATGTGTGTGTGTGTGTGTGTGTGTGTGTGTGTGTGTGTGTGTGTCTTTCCCTTCCTCCCTTCTTCTTCCCCCTCCCTCCTTCCCTTCTTTCCTTTTTTCTTTCTCACTTTTCCTTTTTTCCCTCACTCCCTTTCTCCCTCTCCCCCTTCTACTCTCCCATCCTTTCTCCCTTCCTTATTTAATAGACTCCTTTTCCTTTCTAAGATTAATTAATAGAAATGTTCCTCTGTAAAGGCCATGTCAGAACAAAGACTGAAGTAGATGGATTGCTTTTATAGTCTGCCCAGGGATTTCTACACTTCAGCTATTTTTTTTTTTATTCGCTTTATTCTTTATTTACATTTCAAATGATTTCCCATTTTCTGGGTCCCCACTCCAAGCCCCCACTCCCCACAAGTCTCATAAGCCCTCTTCCCTCCCCTTGTTCCTCCATCAACTCCTTCCCACTTCCCTGTTCTGGAATTCCCCTATACTGTTGCATTGAGTCTTTCCAGAACCAGGGGCCACTCCTCTGTTCTTTTTGGACATCATTTAATATGTGGATTAATTCTTGGGTATTCCAAGTTTCTAGGTTATAATCCATTTATCAGTGAGTGTATACTAAGACTGTATCTTTTGAGACTGGGTTACCTCACTTAGTATGATGTTCTCCAGCTCCATCCATTTGTCTACGAATTTCATGAATTCATTGTTTCTAATGGCTGAATAGTACTCCATTGTGTAAATATACCACATTTTTTTGTATCCATTCCTCTGTTGAGGGACACCTGGGTTGTTTCTAGCTTCTGGCTACTACAAATAGGGCTGCTATGAACATAGTGGAGCATGTGTCCTTATTACATGCTGGGGAATCCTCTGGGTATATGCCCAGGAGTGTTATAGCAGGGTCCTCCGGAAGTTCCATGCCCAGTTTTCTGAGGAGCAGCCAGACTGATTTCCAAAGTAGTTGCACCATCTTACAATCCCACCAGCAGTGTAGGAGTGTTCTCTTTCTCCACATCCTCGCCAACACCTGCTGTCTCCTGAGTTTTTGACCTTAGCCATTCTGACTGGTGTGAGGTGAAATCTCAGGGTTGTTTTGATTTGCATTTCCCTAATGATTCATGATGTCGAACATTTCTTAAGGTGTTTTTCGGCCCTCCGAAGTTCTTCATGTGAAAAATCTTTGTTTAGTTCGGTACCCCACTTTTTAATAGGGTTATTTGGTTCTCTAGGTTCTACCTTCTTCTTCTACCTACCTTCTTTAGGGTTGGTGAGGATCCTTTCCCAATCTGTTGGTTGACGTTTCATCCTTTTGACAGTGTCCTTTGCCTTACAGAAACTTTGTAGTTTTATGAGGTCCCATTTGTCAATTCTTGATCTTAGAGCATCAGCTATTGGTGTTCTAATCAGGAACTTTTCCCCTGTGCCCATGTCCTCAAGGGTCTTCCCCAGTTTCTTTTCTATTAGTTTCAGTGTGTCAGGTTTTATGTGGAGGTCCTTGATCCATTTGGAGTTGAGCTTAGTACAAGGAGATAAGAATGAATTGATTCGCATTCTTCTGCATGCTGACCTCCAGTTGAACCAGCACCATTTGTTGAAAAGACTATCTTTTCTCCACTGGATGCTTTCAGCTCCTTTGTCGAAGATCAAATGACCATAGGTATGTGGGTTCATTTCTGGGTCTTCAATCCTGTTCTATTGATCGGCTTACCTGACATTGTACCAATACCATGCAGTTTTTATCACTATTGCTCTGTAGTAAAGTTTGAGGTCTGGGATACTGAATCCCCCTGAAGTTCTTTTACTGTTGAGAATAGTTTTAGCTATCCTGGGTTTTTTGTTATTCCAGATGAATTTGAGCAATACTCTTTCTAGCTCTATGAAGAACTGCATTGGGATTTTGATGGGGATTGCACTGAATCTATAGATTGCCTTTGGCAATATGGCCATTTTAACTATATTAATCCTGCCAATCCATGAGCATGGAAGATTTTTCCATTTTCTGAGATCTTCTTCGATTTCGTTCTTCAGAGATCTGAAGTTCTTGTCATATAGGTCTTTCACTTGTTTGGTTAGGGTCACCCCAAGATACTTTATGCTGTTTGTGGCTATTGTGAAGGGTGTCATTTTCCTAATTTCTTTCTCAGTCTGCTTATCCTTTGAGTATATAAAGGCTTGAGTTGATTTTGTAACCAGCCACTTTGCTGAAGTTGTTTATTAGCTGTAGGAGTTCTCTAGTAGAGTTTTTTGGGTCACTTAAGTATACTATCATATCATGTGCAAATAGTGATAGTTTGACTTCTTCCTTTCCAATTTGTATCCCTTTGAACTCCTTATGTTGTCTAATTGCTCTAGCTAGGACTTCAAGAACTATATTAAAAAGATATGGAGAGAGGGGGCAGCCTTGTCTAGTCCCTGATTTTTAGTGGGATTGCTTCAAGTTTCTCTCCATTTAGTTTGATATTGGCTACCGGTTTGCTGTATATTGCTTTTACTATGTTTACATATGGGCCTTGAATTCCTGTCCTTTCCAAGACTTTTAGCATGAAAGGATGCTGAATTTTGTCAAATGCCTTTTCAGCATCTAATGAAATGATCATGTGGTTTTTTTTCTTTGAGTTTGTTTATGTAGTGGATTGCATTGATGGATTTCCTTATATTGAACCATCCCTGCATCCCTGTAATAAAGCCTACTTGATCCTGGTGGATGATCGTTTTTATGTGTTCTTGGATTCAGTGGGCAAGAATTTTATTAATTTTGCATCGATTTTCATAAGGGAAATTGGCCTGAAATTCTCTTTCTTAGTTGGATCTTTGTATAGTTTTTGTATCAGCGTAATTGTGGCTTCGTAGAAGAAGTTGGGTAGTGTCCCTTCTGTTTCTATTTGGTGGAATAGTTTGAAGAATGTTGGTGTTAAGTCTTCTTTGCAGCTCTGATAGAATTCTGCACTGAAACCAGCTGGTCCTGTGTTTTTTTTGGTCGGAAGGCTATCTATGACCCCTTCTATTTCTTTAAGGGTTAATGGGTCTGTTTAGATGATCTATTTGATCCTGGTTTAATTTTGGTATTTGATATCTGTCTAAGAAATTGTCCATTTCCTCCAGATTCTCCAGTTGTGTTGAGTACAGGCTTTTGGACCAATTGGATTTAACATATATATATATAGAACTTTTCATCCCAAAGCAAAAGATTATCCCTTTTTCTCAGCACCTCATGGTACCTTCTCCAAAATCGATCATATAGTTGGTCACGCGACAGACCTCAACAAATATAAGATTGAAATAATTCCATGCCTCCTATCAGATCACTATGGATTAAAAGTGGTATTTAATAACAATAAAAACAACAGAAAGCCCATATATACATGGAAACTGAACAATACTCTACTCAATGATACCTTGGTAAAGGAAGAAATAAAGAAATCAAAGATTTTTTTAGAATTTAACAAAATTGAAGGCACAACAGACACAAATCTATGGAGCACAATGAAAGCAGTGCTAAGAGGAAAATTCATAGCTTTGAGTGCCTCCAAAAAGAAATTCAAGAGAGCATACACTAGAAGATTAACGGAACAACTGAAAGCCCTGGAACAGAAAGAAGCTAATTCACCCAGGAGGAGGAGAAGACAGGAAATCATCAAACTCAGGGCTGAAATCCATCAAGTAGAAACCAAGAGAACCATACAAAGAATCAACAAAACCAGGAGCTGGTTCTTTGAAAAAATCAACAAGATAGATAAACCCTTAGCCAGACTAACCAAAGGGCACAGAGAAAGTATCCAAATTAACAAAATTAGAAATGAAAAGGGAGATATTACAACAGAAACTGAGGAAATTCAAAAAATCATCAGATCCTACTACACTTCAGCTATCTTTAATCACTGGTGTCTGTTCTTTTGAGCAGACCTTCACGATATCCTAGCTGCCAAACATTTGCTTCCTTGCATCTTTCAGCTGTGTAACTTATGGCCTCTAACTCATGCCTTTGCATTCCAGACAAAGCTGGGTTTGGAAATAACTTCACCACAGTGGACAACAAGTCCACAGCCCAAAATGTGGAAGGCATTATCGTCGGCGCCATGTTCAAGTCTCTCATCACCCGCTGTGCCTCAACTACACATGAACTCCACAGCCCTGAGAATCTGGTGAGAACATTCCCCTTCCTCACAGGAGCTCTCAGACTGGAGTCTGAGAGAAGTTCTCAGACTGTGACCTGGAAGAAGAGAAGATGAAGTCTTAAAGTAACAAGCTCCTTCCTCCACCCCCAATGTCAACCCTAACTCACCATGGAGTCATAATCCCCCATCCTATCTACAGATTAATTTAACTTCCTCCTCCAGCTCACAGGCTGGGTAGAGACTCCCACAAAAGCGATGAGAAGAGCAAACACCATCTTTTCATGACTTCAATGTCGAACCCAAGCAATTAACTAGTCTCCTCAGGAAAGCTAATGAGTCAGCTACCGTTTCCTAACCCCAAACCTTTTCTCGTCTTCAAACAGGGACTGTACTGTGACATCCGCCAGCTTGTCCAGTTTATCAAAGAAGCTCACGGAAATGTCTTCAGGAGAGTGGCTCTTAGCGCCCTGCTTGACAGCGCTGAAAAGTTAGCACCAGGGAAAAAGGTGGAGGAGAATGGACAGGAGTCTAAGCCTGCGGGTGGTAAAAGGTTGGAAGCTCAAGTTCTCTGAATATTAGTGTTTGCTAACTGTCAGAAGAATGTTACCCTTTATCATACTGTGAGTTACGAGATATACTACAGAGTCCAGGAATGGGTTTTATAGCTATCTTATACAACTGGTATCACCAATGAAATTCAACTAAAGCTTTAAAAATAAATGATTTTTATAAGTGGAATCTTTGGGGCCGTTGGATTACAAAGATTGCCAACATGGATGAATTAGTGTTTTTATAGACAAGGTTTAAAAGAAACACCTAAATTAAAATTTTTGCTTAATTCTATTGCCTCTGTTTGCAATAGCAAAATATTGGTGAGAAATAACTCCAGTCCAATAGCAAGCTATAAATTCTATACGACATAAACTCATGATGAGAAAGGTTATCAATGGCAGGTGACTTTGCGTTGTCGAGCATATTAAAGATCAAACAGTGGTGTCTTCTGTTGTGACTGATGGAATGTGCCATTTGTATAGGTCGGAGGCAGGAAGCATTGTGGATAAAGGCCAGGTGTCATCAGCACCTGAAGAATGCCGCAGCTTCATGTCTGGTCGCCCCTCACAGACCCCAGAACAGTAAGTAGAATAGTTTTGTCTCTAGTGTGGAGATTTCATACTTCACACTGAAAGAATGTTTCTTTTCTAAACTATTCGTTTGTTTGGTTCAGTGTTTAGCTTTTTAATGGTTGCCCTTCACTTCCTTGAAACATTGGTCTCTGCCCTTACAGTTTCATTCTCTATACCACGGGTTGTTCCAGGTGAGACCAAATAGCCACCTGTGTCCATACAGAAAGGATCACTAATTGTATTTTTCATCTTGCCTGTCCAGCACCTCTGTATCTTGCATGTAATTTGACATATATACATGAAAAGTAATGTGTACATGAGGTGCCATATATATTATTACTTAAAATTCGCAATTTTAAAATGGTTGGATGGTTCCCAATATGTTCAATTAGCCTGTTCTAAAAGAGAAAAAAATTAGGGTAGATTCCAAAAGTGCTGAATTTTAGCTAAAATGTAGGCTCTAGCCTACAGCACTTTGGCCCTAGATCAATTCCAAAGTCTCTTGTACAACTGGTGTCATTGATGTAGTTTAACTAACGCTTTAAAATAAATAATTTTTTATAGCTGGAATCTTTTGGGTAATTGTGTTATAAAGATTGCCAACAGGGATCGATTAGTGTTTGTATAGACTACCATGGATATGGTTTATCTCTGGGTTTTTTTTCCTTACAAAATTCAAGAGCATCTCCAAATTAGTGCCTGCAGAGGTTGTGAGGATTGTTACAGACATGACAGTGTGCAGGCCCACATGAGGCTCACATTCTTCATTCTTCTTTGGGGAGCTACTTACACACCATTATAGTGATCTATATTTCAAACATGTGTCATTTTTAGGTATGCAATTTTGTTCCCCAAGGCCCTTATTCAATACTAAATCATTGTTTTAGCAATTCTTTAGAATATTGTAGATATTAGAGCATCCTTCCTTTAATTAAACTAAGTAAATTAAAGGTGAGAAGCCAGCATCTATCAAATGTAGGACTTAGCAAATAAACTCTTCAAAAACACAAATGCCCACGCACTTCTTGTGTGCTCCGGAATCTTAGCAAATTGTGCCTTTTAATAGAATAATAAGGATAACGACAGTCAGGTCAATGGGCCCAGTAACCACAAGTATCTTCTAAAGTCCTAACACCAAGAGGGAACTTCACTCATTGTAGAAAATTAATACATATACTTCAAGGCTAAATGACTGATGTACAATCAAGGAATGAACGATAAACAATAATTAAAGGACATAGCTGTCAGACTATCACCAAGCTTTAATTTTAACATCTTTACTCAAAATTAAGCCCTAGTTTTTCCTTTAAAGAAACTCTCAGAGCCATGGCAAGAATCCAAATTTGGCTCTAAAGGGGGCAAATGAATTGCTAAAATATATTCCATGCTCAAATAATGAAAGAACTCATTAAAAGCCATTAGAAGGATGCAGGGTGCTGGTGGTGGTGGTGGCGTTCACCTTTAATCACAGGACTAAGGAGGCAGAGGCAGGTGGATCTCTGAGTTTGAAGCCAACCTCATCTACAGAGTGAGCTCCAGGATAGGCAGGGATACACAAAGAAACCCTGTCTCTGGAGAATCTTTTTTTTTTGAACTCCGAATACTCTCTTCAATGTGCTGTAGACAAACTGGTTTCCTCCACATTTATCATATGCCTTTGTTAATTTGACTTGTCATTAATATTTCTGCTTGGAATAATGCCATGGATCATCAAATATGGAATTTTCTATCACTTAAGTATGCCCAGAAAGTGAGTACCCTGAGAATCCTTTGTTTAGCCTAGAGAAAGGTGAGAGTCTCTTTTGATAGTCACAGCTCTTCATTTAACCTTCCTTTCTCTTTCTCTCCTGCCTTTTTTGCCACTCATTGTTGATGATGTAGCAGTTGCTCAGGGAGGGTAATAGATGACAGCTTCCCTGAATATCTTCCCTCTCACCCCACACTTTCACAGGATCTCACCATGGTATGTCTCCTTCCTTGGAAGTATGAGGAGTGTGGCACACTGTGCTGCCCTTCTAAGTAATGGATTAGTCAATTCCAGAAATCCAGTGTAAATATACACCTCTTCATAAGCAAAATAACATAGTTAGGACAGCAGTCCTCAACCTCTGGGGTCATATATCTGATAACCTGAATATCAGATATTTACATTACAATTTCTTACAGTACCAAAATTACACTTATGAAGTAGCAATGAAATAATTTTTGGTAGGGGTCATGACAACATGAAGAACTGTATTAAATGGCCATAGCATTAGGATGGTTGCAAGCCAATGGTTTAGAAAAAGAGCTCATAAGAACTCATAGAAACTGAAGCAATAATCAGAGGGTCTGTATAGGTCTGACCTAGGTCTTCTGTATATATATTATGGTCATGTAGCTTACTGTGCTTATGGGACTCCTCACAACAAGAGTGGGGACTGTCTTTGACTCTTTTGCTTGCCCTTGGGACTCTTTTCCTTCTACCATGTTGCCCCATCCAGCCCTGACATGAGGGTATGTTCCTTGTCTTATTGTAACTTGTTATGCCATGTTTGGTTGATATCCCTGGCAGACATACAGGAGGGAAACAGAGGAGTAGTGGATCTCAGGGAAGAGGGGAGGTGAAGAGAAGACAAGGAGAAGAGAGGAGAGGAGAGGAGAGGAGAGGAGAGGAGAGGAACTGTGATAAGGATGTAATATATGAGAGAAGAAAAATAAGTACATTTTTTTAAAAAGTAAGAGCATAAACTATTTAGTACTTTGATGACATTTGAGAGATAAAATCTGAATATTCTTATCTCTTGATTATATTATACAATATCATAAAATATTGGCTTAATTCAGTACTCTACCATAAAGTCTTAAGTAAAAGTTACACAATAACATATAGATAAAAGTCATTACATAGCTAGAACATCTTCTAGCACAGTTTTTTTTCCCCAAACTGCAAGAGAAATACATGCTGTTTAAGATGGCAAATATGGAAAAAGCAGAAGACTATATGAGGGAAGCCGAAAAAAAAATATTCCTGCTAAAGATAACCTCTGCAAATTATTTGTGGTTTATGCTACATTTCTGAACATGTAGTGATCATATGTGTGACTTTCAAGGATTATTACAATGAGTCCTAAATAGTGCCCATGTCAACCTCCTTTGGAAATAAGATTTTTTTACAACTAAATCATTTTTATTTTGAGAGTATCAGAGTAGAGACAAGCTAAAGGCTTTGAATTTGGCCTCTAATAGCACTGGCTTGTCACAGTCATCTTGAAACCTGACTTAGGAAGGAATTCAGTCTATAGGGCTGTCATGGGAGAATTGTGCTTTATAAGTGAGGCATCATTGTGCCTTTGGAGGCAAAGATAGACTCAAGAACCTCTCACCATATGGAAGTCCCATAGTGTATTCAGCTGTCTTCCCAGATTTAGACATTAAAATTATATCCACTGTTCAACACTAGCCACTCATACCTTTTCAGTCTTAGAGTACAACCTCATCTATCCATCTTTTCCTTGATATTACTTCTTAGAAATTGAATTTCTCAGTGTAGGAGTTTGATATTGACTTCTAGAAATGTATCTTGTTGCATAGAACATAAATGTTACATTAATACCAAAATATTTTATTTTGACAATGATAGTATGGTGGGGCACTGCTTTCTCCATTTAACCACCTTAATTTCTACTAATTTAGTGAGTGAAAAATGGGAACTTTTAGCCAATTATATTTTTTTTGTTGTTGTTGTTTCTATTATTTTTATATTAACTCCTGTATATTATTAGTCACTTTTTCTCATTGAAAATCTTTCTGGTTTTCTGACATTTCTTTTTGAGTCAGTCTACATTTCAACTTTTAAACTTCTCAACTTTTCATCTTAATTGACTGGTAGGATGATATATTCCCTGGGCATGGCAATGAAATTTCATTCTCTCATGTATTAACTGAGAGTTTATTGGGTGTCATGTGTTGCGGGAGAGGTGGGACATTTCACAAGAACCAGGGAACTTCTTAAAAAGTTCAATATTTACTCGCATTTTAAGTGCTCCTACTATTAAGACTTATACTGCCGGTGGACATCTGCAATAATATCTAGTCGTTTTGTTTATTTGTTTATTTTTTTATTAAAGTTGAAAGAATGACTACCTCTACTTGGCTGCTGAGACAGGGCTATTTCCAGGCAGAGCACAGAGTCAACCGTCTTGGTCTCTCCCTCTTCCCACTCAGGCTCCCACCCTTATTGTACTCATCCCCTCAAAGATTATTCTAGATACATAGCTGGGAGTTGAGAGGACACTGAGCTGTTCAATGTCGCTTGACCCTATACTCGTCTTCTCTGCAGTGATGAACCAATGCAAGGGGGCAACCTGGGACGGAAAGATTTCTGGCGCAAGATGTTCAAATCCCAAAGTGCAGCGAGCGACACCAGCAGCCAGTCCGAGCAGGACACCTCAGAATGTACCACAGCCCATTCAGGGAACACCTCCGACCGGCGTGCCCGCTCACGATCCCGCAGAATCTCCCTGCGAAAGAAGTTGAAACTCCCCATAGGTAAAAGTATGTCTGTTTTTATTTATGGATTCTCTTATTATCATGTCATTGAATCAATGAGTGATTGGGGCAGAACATGACATGGGAGGGGGCTGGGAAGAGACGCATTCAAGCTGGGAGACCTAGTTGACTGCTAGTTCCTTTTCTATTCTACTAATGCAGATAGTTCCCAAATGGCAGCTGCATGCCTCTGCTGTGTGTGAAATAAAGCTCTTGGCTTTGCTGCATTTGAGTAGAAACCACTACCACTAAAGCAGATAATCACAAAAGTATGTACAGTTGCTAACTAGAATGAAGCCTGACCTATTCAAAGGTCTGGGGAGAATAGATATTAAAATCTGCTAAATATACAGAAGAAAAAAAGAAAGCAGGCCATGGGTGATGTGCAAAGATACTAGGCTTGGGGGAACTGAACAGAACCAGTTAAGTGGGGAACTGGCTGACTCATTGAGACAGAACATTGTGAATGGTCATCAAGCCAGACCATTCACAAGTCAGGGTGGCCATTTCCCATGGCTCTTGTGTACCGTTGTGTCAGGGAGAACAGAATAATTCCATGTATAAGCCATTGCATTGAAGGGAGTATAATCAACAAGAGAATCAGACTGAAAGCTGGCCAGTGGCACAGGCATAAACAAATGAACATTTAGATTGTGTATGAAATATAAACAGAAAAACATACAGACTTGAGAACTGTTTAGGAGATAAAATGCATAGGTTTTCAAGAGAGATAGAAAACTTGTCTAGCATAGGTGGATGGATTATGGCTTCCTGCAGCAGAGAGAATAAGGTCTATTTGTCTTACACTTATGTGCTAATGTAATTTTATAGTTCAACACTGAACATCTTGATGCAAAACACACATAGTGAAAACAACTTGTTTTTGCTTCTATTTATATTGGAGCCATGTAATTTTCATTTCTGGTTCAGGACATGCTGGCATTTCTGTTTCATTCATTTAAGAGCAAATGCTCAATTTTTCAAAATATCATTAACTAGGAAATTGGCTGAAGCGGTCCTCCCTCTCTGGCCTGGCAGATGGTGTAGAGGACCTCCTGGACATTAGCTCTGTGGATCGCCTGTCTTTCATCAGGCAAAGCTCCAAGGTAAACAGGACATTGCTCATAAAGTGAATATCGGGGTCACTGATTAAGATCTATTGGGACTGAAGAACAGTGAGCACATAGGAAGGGTTAAAAAGGAAGGGTTGGAGTTGAGTAACTTCAAAAATTAGACAAGCAATGGAAAGTAAAATGTTTACCTAGTAAGCCATCATAAAAATGAACATAATGGAAGACACAGGAAATATCTATACCCTCAACTATATATACATATGAAGGATATAGCAGGTGACAGACATTAAGGAAATACAATTGGAATTCTTAAGTGCATTCTTTTTTATGAAAACATCATTTATTGGGGTCTACCTGCCTCCTTGCTTCCTTTATATGCTGTTATTTACATCCTATTGGGTTGACCTAAAGTTGGGATCATGAAAAAATGTCACTGCTTCAAAAGAGACATGGAGCCAGTCCTGGTGGTGCCTTGGGGAGCTTAGTGGCAGAGTCCTACGTTCAGGCCCAACCTGGGTTATACAATGAGTGTGACCTGACTAGCCTGGTCAGTTTAGGGAGTTTCTGAATCAATACAGCAAGTTAACAAGAAGGCTAGGGTTATAGCTCAGTGACCGAGCACTTGCCTAGCCCATGTCAGCTACTACATTCGATTCTAGGAGAGTAAAGAGAGAGGGAGGGTGAAGGAGGGAGGGAGGGAAAGAGGGATGGGAGTGGGGAGTAAAGAAAGGAAGAAGGGTGAGAGGGAGGGAGAATATTTATATGCTATAAATTGATTTGTAAATTTAACATAGTCTGCTCATTTTATTCCCTCTTTGGTCTGATTTTTCAATTGTGGTTGTGTTCACTAAGGATGAGTATGACTCTCCCTTTGGGCTTGATCAGAATAAACACCACACGTGTCTGTGTTGTGCACTAAATTATTTTCACATTCAGCTTCTGATCTCTTACCTGGTGTTCCTTGCACCTGCAGTTATAGTGCCATCTTTTTGGGGCCATGGGGATGTATTACATTACTTGACATGTAAGCCAGACAAAGTCACTTTCACATTCTAAACAACATAGTTTTCAAACCAGGGGCTAGCATAACCCAATGATTGGATGCTGAACAGCTGATAGCTTTCCTTTCCCCTCAGGTCAAGTTCACCAGCGCTGTCAAGCTCTCAGAAGGTGGACCAGGGAGTGGAATGGAGAATGGACGAGAAGAGGAGGAGAATTTCTTCAAGCGTCTTGGTAAAAATCAAATAGCCTAAGGATCCCACTGACCTTTTCTTCTTTGTAGTTACTTAAACTACCTGGTCCATTTCTTTTTCTGAAAATGTCTTTTTTTTTAATGGTAATTTTCTATTTGTATTGTTTTTCCCATTGTTCTTTAAATGTGTCTTTCACTGCTATCTATAGCCTCTTTATTATCACTTTGGTTGAAGAGACATTTACAGAAACCTTACTGTGATTCTCACCCCCTGGTGGGTACTGAGTGTGCAGAGAAAAAGAAAGAGTCTTTTCTTGTTAGAATCTGTGAGTCACAGGACCTCCTATCCACCCACCACTTCAGCTTCAGAGTTCTGTTCAGCGCATGGTTGACAGGTGGTCACCCTCCCTCTGCTGAGGGGGAGTGTGCAACTTTACAAAGCAATTTGTTCCAGAGCTAGGCAGCTTTAATTGTTAGCAAATCTTTCCTTGTAATCTGAAAATACATTTGCCCATAAACTTGATGATTTGTCCTTGTGATAACATCTGTAGCCACACACACATAGCTACACATAGTGCCATCACCCCTCTTATTTACTTCCTGTTCTGTCTTTTGATCTATGTTGAGTAAATATCTTTGATTTCTTTAGATCTCATTCTGTGGAAACTTCTGTAGCTCTACCACTTCCTGATCCTTCTCCCCATGTGTTCAATCACTAAGCTGTGGATATAGCAAGTGTATGAACAGGAATTAAAATTATTTTATCAGTGCCCCCATCACATAGCTGGTTTGAATTGGTCAGCTTTTGCTAGTTCATCTTCCTTCCTATCAAAGGATGTCATGATATGCTTTGGTGTAATCACTACTGAGTTTTATAAGGTTTATTATTTTATTATATAGAATGCAGTTAGATCACTTATCTGGAAAAGATTTAAAGGACAGACTCAAAACCAATTTGAATTCTAGAAAGCTTTTCTTCATAACTGGACTGTGATGATCCAACTGAATTGATACATATTTTCCTACTTCTATCCAAGTTTATCATGTTATTACTGAACAGGAAAAAGATAAAGCTGCAAGCTCTGATGTTGTTCTAGTTGAGTATGTTGAATTAATCATGTGTGGGCATAGCTTTTCAACAAACCATGCCATTAATTTTCTAATAATCCATGAATATTTCCACATCTCATTACAAATGCATTATAAAACTTTATCAAAAGTGATCTTCTTAATCTCTTTGTGATTATATGAAAAATATGTGTCACCTAATTCATGTTGATACATTCTTCATGAAGGCACAGTGTTTCTTACGCTTTCTTACATCATAAACATCATCCTATCCACTTAACTGTCTCTTTTGCAATTCAGCACAGACCTGTAGTTTTAGTCTAAGATTTCAAGTGCCCTCCTCGGCTGGGAGTTTTCGTCTATTGTAGGATACTTGTCTACTAGACTGAAGATTTAGATTTGATCCTCAGTACTGAATAAGAAGCAGGCAAACCCCTCAAGGCTTTCCTTGGCAACCCTGGTCTTTGGCAGATTCACCAGTCTGTTCCCACTCTGTCCATTTCCTATAGAATTTCAGAGACAATCTCTAGTATTCAAAAACATCAGCTGCACAATGACAGTGTTTCTGAAATTTTTTCTCTTGAAAATAAAGCTAATATGTGTCCTAAGGTATGTGCCATGCTAGCTCATTGTCACCTGGATGGTGCTGGAAACATATTTACATATGGAAACATATCCTAGTTTTCTCTACCCACTGGAGTGTTAATTTGATGCACCTGCAACATAAACCAGGAGTGTTGGGTGGGAAATGTGCCTTCTTAATAAATGTTTTCCATAGCCTATGGATTTCCATATGCTAGGCATTGAATGTTTGCATCTGCCCAAAGGTCATGTTTTGAAGTTCTAGCTCACAATGTGGTAACATTTGGAAATGGAGCTTTAAGAAGGTGATTAGGTTTAGATGATATCATGATGGTACCACCACCATGAGTGGATATTAGTACGCTTATAGAAATGAAAGATGAGATAACTGTATGCTAGTATAAGAAAAGGCCACTTAAGGCTATAATCAAACCTGGAAGAATCAACTGTACTTGAACCCAATCACAGCCATACAGCTATGAGGGGCAGATATTTGTTGTTTAAACGTAGGCTAGCCTAGATAAGTGGATATTAGCCCAAAAGCTCAGATCACCCATGACACAACTCACATGAAGCTCACAGACCACATGAAACTTAAGAAGAAGGAAGACCAAAGTGTGGATACTTTGATCCTTATTGGAAAGTGGATCAAAACACCCATGGCTCATAACCAACCAACAGAATAAGCATAGGGTCCCCAATGGAGCAGCTAGAGAAAGTAACCAAGGAGCTGAAGAGGTTTGCAGGAAGAACAATAACATATACCAACCAGTACCCCCAGAGCTCCCAGGGACTAAACCACCAACCAAAGAGTATACATGGAGGAACCCATGGCTGCAGATGCATATGTAGCAGAGGATGCCCTTGTTGGACATCAATGAGAGGAGAGGTCCTTGTGAAGGCTCAATTCCCCCAGAATAGGGGAATGAAAGTCAGGAAATTGGGGGTGGGGGGACGGATGAGCAGGGGGAGGGAGGATGGCATAGGGGGTCTATGGAAGGGTAACATGGAAAGGGGATACCTTTTGAAATGTAAATAAAGCAACTATCTAATAAAAAAGAATATTCTGATAAAAATAAAGCCAAAGAAAATTACTGATAAATAAGAAGACAAAAAAAATTGTGACAAAGCTGAAAATGTATGTAAAAAGTTTCTCACTAAAAAAAAAAGTGGGATAGCCTGTTGTATTTCATTATAGAGCTCTAATTGACAAAAGCACTGTACTTTCTCATTTGTAGAACATTCTCTTTCATGAGAGACTTGAAACTATCTTTGGGTTGTTGTCATTTCCAATGACTTCCTTATACTCTCTTCTTCAACTAAAAGTCCATAATATAACCACTTACTCAGACTTATTTAAAATATGGACATCTCCTTCACCATCTTAGAGATGCATTCATAAATGTTGAACCTACATTGAAGGTTTTTATGAAAATCTTGAATTTTTACATGTCAAATGTCACCTACATTCAAGTCAAATATGTTCATAGCAAATATCTTAGTGCAGCGAAGGGGAAGGAACATGAAAGAGTTTTCAGGCTGACACTACAGGAAACATGCTGGTATGTCTTTGAAACATCTTTATGATCCTTTTCACTCTCTCCCTTTCTCAATGACACAACCCCCACAGGCTGCCACAGTTTCGATGAACACCTTTCTCCCAACCAAGATGGTGGAAAAAGCAAAAATGTGGTGAATCTGGGAGCAATCCGCCAAGGCATGAAACGTTTCCAATTCCTGTTGAACTGCTGTGAGCCAGGGACAATTCCTGATGCATCCATCCTAGCAGCTGCCTTGGATCTAGTAAGTTACAAAGTTCTCTCATCCTTAGTCACATTCATGCTGGCAACAGAGGAAAGCATGAAACCCTAGTCCAAACCTAACGATAGGTTCGTATATGTTTAGTTTTATCAGAATTCATTGTCAAAGGGGGAGGAAAGATGGTAAGGTAAGAGAAGTAAATAAAAGAGGGAAAATCTTAATATATAATCACTGGGAGGTATCATGTGTAACAGTATAATTATTACTACATGAAAGTACATTACAACTTCTGGATGCCTGAGCTGAAAACTTGACCCAATAATTTATTAGCTCAACAACCGTAAAAATGAAGATCAATACTAATAGTGAACCTTCCTTTCTGGTCTGGTGCAAGGATTAAATGAGATTCTGAATAGAAAGCCTGTGGACAATGCTTGTAATGTATTAACACTCAGTATAGTAGTCTTATATTTCCATGTATTAGTTCTTGGAGTTGTTTGTTTTTGAAAGAGAGTCTCACTAACTATCTCTGACTAGCCTTGAATTCACTGTATAGACCAAACTGGGCTCAGAATCAGAAATCTGTCTGCCTCTGCCTCCCCAAGTATTTAGGCTAAATCTGTGTGTCACTAGCATGTAATGACTAAAGAACAGCTCTCCACTGAGGTCTTCCTCTGTGCCAGGAATGGTTCTAACAACTATGAAGGTGCAGCACTTAGGCTTTCTGTGTGTAGTCATTAATGCCTCACTCTTCTCAGTGGGTGCCACAGCCCAAGGCAGATGATTTACATCTGTAGCATGCCTAGTGTATTTCCACAGGAAACTCCTGGAACCAGGAAGACTAACTTACAGCCCAATGATTGAAAGCCAGCAAGGGGTATATTGGAGTGCAGGCTTGGCTTCTGTCTTTGGAGAACCTATATTTTGTACTCTGTTATGCTTATTCTTCTTAATATAAATTATGTGAAGTCACTTTAAGAATTTCAAAAGCTCTGACAGCTTAGTTGACTTTGATCAAGGTCATATGCTAATTGGTGCTAAAACTGGGATCAGAGCAGAATCTTCTATTCCATACAGGGCTATTATAGAAACACCATATGCTTTCTCTGTCAAACAATTATTTAAATAAATCAAAATTAGCATCAGGACACATTGAAAATATATGTGTATAGTCTCCTATAATAAAGTAACTTGCAAGTGCTTTCTTAATAATGCAAAAAGCATCTTATTCTTTAAAGATATTTCTTATTGTGGGAATGCATAGTAAATTCATACTAGGGAAACAAACATTTGTTCTCCAAGCTGGTGATTCTTAACATTTGACAACATTGATTCTTTTAGCTTAGGAAGAAGTTATGAAAATTTTACTACGCAAACAGTGATTATAGATCAGAGTTAGCATGTATATCAGAAAATTAACGAATTTCCCACAAAACTCATCTATAACGACTCAAAAACTCTACCTGGATATATGTGCAGCCATGGAGCAGTGGATGGGTGAGATTCGGAGGTGTTTCGTACCAGGGAGTCTTATTTTAGTATACACCAAGCTTTGTGCCCAAGTTCAGAAGCCCAAATCCCAGATGTCAGAGTCAGTCAAAATTTAAAGAAGAAAAAGGATGCCCATGTTCAAGCAATGGCGGTGACCCATTGTTTGAATAAAAGCAAAGATGACAAAGAAGATGATAGAGAAGGAAGAGATGATGCAGAGGATGAGGAGGAGATGTTGATCAGGAGAGTTGGGTAGAGGTTAATAATGGCAAGTTTCAATCTACAGGAAGTTTATGAAGCACTTTCACATTGTCTTTTTTGTTGGATTCAGACCAGGATATGGTCCCCAAACTCAGACACTCTTGGAATTTGCTGGTAAATGCTGAAAAACAAACTGAGAGAATGCAACACATAGGTGTGTGCTTTGTGTTCTTGAATCAAAGTGGCATTTGGTGCTGACTGTCATTTGAACAACTGTGGCTTGTCAATATAGACTTAGGTTAGACATTCTGCAAGATTACTCTCATGTTCACAAATTTCCCCTATGTGTTTGGTTTCTCCCAACATGTAATTCATCTGCTTCTTATTTTGAAAGAATTCCTCTGTTTTATAATATCTTTATATTTTTTCTAATGCATTTGTACTTTGGCTCATGTGTATGATATAAATATAAACATAAAAACACAGAGATATAGAAAATATAGGTAGGTTAATAGCTATTAACAGATATGAATAGATGATGCATTTAACCTATGTAGAGGTAGATAACAGATTATAGATTGGATAGATAGATAGATAGATTAGATAGATTAGATAGATAGATAGATAGATAGATAGATAGATAGATAAGACACATACATACATGCATACATACATACACAGATAAATACATAGACACAGGCAGGTACACTGGGTAAAAGGGCAGATCAAGGCATAGTTGTAAACTCTGCTTCTTTATCAAGCAGGACTTCAGGGCAGAAGTGGAATAAAGGACTGAGTTTAGAATTATATTATAGTCCATTTTATCCTGCCTCTCTTGTACTATTTTCTCCTGATGTTTATAGGTATGGCTTAAATTGAATTTTATATTAAATCAGTTTTTGATTTATTGCTCCATTGATCATACAATTTAAATGTGTTTTTTTTCAAATTACCATTTTTCTTCAGAATCAGAGACTGCTAATAAGTGAAGGAAATGCTAGAAACTTGCAGAGCCAAGTCTAACAAATATGAAAGTTCATTTATCTACTTTAAATAATCTTGCTGTTATCACTGCAAGCATGTAATTCAAGGTTGTTGATTTGAGGCCAGCACAGCTACTCCTCGCAATCATTTCCTTTTGTATAAATGTATCAAATACAACAGTAACTTTTTTTTAGATTTACAAAAAGAATCCCTTTCACAGTAAGCTTACAGGATCTGGCAGTGCAAGAGGAAAGAGAAGCAGTGTGGGTAACATGCAATTACTGTATACACTCACATGTGGATGGTGACTTCTAGTTCCAGGTAATTTATTAGCATGAATACAACTAACAATGATGTTGACTGACTTTAGTACCAATTTCCAGGACTATTAATATATCTGTGGGATTATAGAACTCACTCTAGTCTGTGACTGGAGAAAATCAAATTCATGCTCAATTATTTAGTCTTATAAATCGGTAAAATTTAAGAAAAAAAAATCTCAAAGTCATATTGATGGCGGACCTCACAAAACAAGACTTGCCCAGTGATTTTAAGAGTCCTACCCTCTGAATGAAGTACCCGTGCTTACTAGAGCCACTGCTTTGTGATGCTGATTTATTTTGCTCTCTTTTAACTGATTTTGAGATTTATTGATGTGCAGTCATGCATTCCTTTTTGTTCAATGTTAGGTTTCATGTGATGCAATTACTGCTACTAACTTGCACTGAAGAATGGTTTTGTTAACTATAGTACAAGTTGTAAATTCATCTTATTTTAGTGAGATATTTCTATTTTTCTCCAAAGTTTTGGCAATTTTGGATAATGCTTCCATATATGTCTTTGCACATGGGCCTTGATTCAAAATAGTTTTCTAGATATACAAAAGAATTCAATACTGATCATAATTTTGCATTTAGTGTAAAACCAATACTTCATGGTAGTTACAGGAATTCTATACAATTGCCAATTGTATAATGAAAGTTCATTCATCTGTGTTCTTGCTTATGTTTTTACTTGTTTACATCATTATTTTACCAGTCTGGTGCCCCAGAGTGATTGACTTTGTATTTCAACATAAGGTTTAAAATGTTCTTACATAGATTTGATAAATAATTTAGTTTGTATCTTTGTCTAAGCCTTTACTGTAGAATTATTTGCCCCCGTGTGTGTGTGTGTGTGTGTGTGTGTGTTGCAGGGGGCCATATATTCATACATTCCACCACATGTAGAAGTCAGAAGATAACACTGGTGTTAACAACTCCTTGCCTTCCATTGTGTTTGAGGATATGTTGTTCACAGGCTATCCTGTGCAAACTGACCTTCAAGCTTCCAATGATCATTTTTTCTGTCTCATGCCCCAGAAGCCCTGGGATTACATATGAGCTTTACCACACCTGGACTGATGTGCATTCTTGGATCAGAACTCAATTATTTATGTTTTTAAAGTATCCAAACTTTGAAAAATTCTGTTGGGTGTTTCTCCTTCTACCTTGATGTCTTTTGCAAACTCACATTCCCTCTTTAAGTATACTTTACCAGAAGGGATTCAGAGGTCAACCAGAGTAGCTCTCTCAGCTGTTGTGTTTCTGCAAATGTCTCTTTTGACCTCAACTTTAAGTTCCTTCTGCCAGAATTGTTGAAAGTCACAGGCTGACATTTTCTTCCTGCTCTTTCGAGATAGTATTTCATCCCTCTGTCTTATTATTCATTATTGGTAATCAGTAACAGAGGCTGACCCTATTCCAAACATCTATATATTCTGGTCACTTGATAGTTTACAGTTTCACTAAAATGCTTTTAGTGTGTGTGTGTGTGTGTGTGTGTGTGTGTGTGTGTGTGTGTGTGTGTGTGTTTTAGGGCAGTGGTTCTCAACCTTCCCAATGCTTCAACATTTTAATAGAGTTCTTCATGCTGTGGTGACCAACCCCCCAACCATAAAGTTATTTTCATTGCTACTTCATAACTGTAATATTGCTACTATCATGAATTGTAATATAAATATCTGGTGGTTTTGATGGTCTTAGATGACTGCTATGAATGGGTCATTTGATTGAAAGGGGTCATGACACATAGGTTGAAACTGCTGATCTAGAAGCCTATGAGGCCTCTAAATTGTACCCTTGGCAAATTGTATCTATTCTAGAAAATTCTCAGGTGGTATCTCTTTCATATAAGGCACCTCACATTTCCTCTCATCTTTCCTTCTAGACATTATAGATAAATGCTAGGTCTAATTTTATCCCCTGACCTTGACAGCCTCTTCCATGTCATTTCTTTTTCTCTCAGTACTGTGTCCTAGAAAAATGTTCAGATATCATAATTCACCTCACTGTCTCTCTTTCAAGTGGGTCTGAGCCCACAAGTCTTTAATCTAATTTAATTATTTATGTGTACTGGCATTTTGCCTGCATGTGTGTCTACGTACCATGTGTATGCCTAAAGCCTGCAGATGTTGGAGTCCCTAGGACTGGAGTTACAGATGGCTATGAACTACAGTGCAGACTCTGGGAATAAAACCCAGGTTCACCAGAAGAGTAATCAGTTATTCTAACTGCTGAGCAATTTCTCCAGCCCCATTCCCACCATTCTTAATCCAGAGCAAGGCTGCCTACCACAGGATATTTCCTAAGGTCTGGAGAATTTGAGGTTTCACAACTTGGAGATCACTACTGACATCCATACCAGTATATACTGGCACAGATACCAGAGATGTTGGTAAATATGTGACTCATAGTATGCTACCCAGGTAAACAGTGATGATATGACCCATGGTTAATAGTATTGGTATTAAAAAACAAACAAAACAACAAAACAACAACAACAACAAAATACTAACAAACAAAAACTCTCAACTAATCTATGCTTAGCCTATCTTTTGTAATTTAAATTTCAAGAGCAGTACTACATTTTTTTATTTATAAAAGGTCGGTTTTAGCACCTTGCAAAAGGTCAGTTATAGGCATATTCCTATAAACACAGCATTCAGGATGCCTAGCCTAGGCTACCTAATGAGACCCTTAACCTCAAACAAGCAAACAGAATTAACATGACATGAAACTGTGTGGCCTGACCCCTACCAGCTTGAGCCTAGATAGTCAACTTGTGAACCAAGAACCATCAAGGCAAATGCTTGCCGACTCATTCCCCCCTCCTTCATGTCTGTGTATTCAACTCTTCCTCTGTTGCCTTCTGTCTCAACTTAGAAATAAAAAGAAAAACAAAGTGAAATTTTACCTAGCATTTTAGGTGTTTTAAACCAAAGGAAGTTTTTTTTCCACCCAGTCTATTGTATAAAACAAAAGACATAATTTGTTTTTCAAAATACTGACCCAAAGCATGACCGTGACTTGAGTAAATCTGAAAACGACTGGTTATCCAGACCATGGGCTGACCACTCATGCCCACCCCAGCCTGCCCACAGCTACTGTTGAAGCAGACAGAGGCAGCTTGTCAGGTAATGAGTCTGTTACAGCTGAGTCTCTCAACTAGGGAGAGAATTCAATACCTCCAAAGTAATAAACATTGACTCAGAAGAATATGCCCCCTGGGAGAAAAAAAGAAAGAAAAGAAAAAAGAAAAAGAAAAGATTCTAACACAACTGAGACCCACAAATTTGCTTATTCCCATTGGTTTTAAGTAAACATATACCTCACTTGAGCAAGCACTTTATATTTTATTTTAAGACAATAAAAATTATGTGATTCCCCAGAGACCATCATAAAATATTTAGCTTTCAAAAGTAGGGAGTTCCCATGCAGCACTGAGATTTCCTCTCATTTAACAAGCTAAGGTATAGCCCCGAAGGAAAGGAATGCATTGCAATTATACCCTCCAATTAACTGTTATGTCCTAGTAAATATATTTCTAGGTCCCCAGATAAAAGACAGCCCAGCTGTTTGGTTTAGTATCTCAATTCTCTGTTTCACCTCCACAAAGGAGACATTCAATATAAAACAATATAAAATTCAGGGGAAGTAGAAAAAACAGAAACAGGGAAAGTGTCTGGTACATGAAAGTTCTAGTTGCAGAATGTTGAAGAAGTTCAGACTGCACAGTGATAATCTTGTGACTTTATGTAACTTCATCTAGACAACTCTGTAGTCTCTCCTTTCCTGTGTAATTTAATTAATTTTAAAATAGTATTTTAATTTATTTCCTTCCTTTTTTGTTTATTTAATCTTTTTTTACACTCCAGATTTTATCCCTCTCCCAGTCTACTCTCTGACTGTTCCCCATCCCAAACCTCCTCCCCACCCCATCTCCACAAGGATGTCCCCAACCCCCCCAATCCACACCTCACCAGACCTCTAAACTCCCTAGGGCCTCCAGTCTCTTGAGGGTTAGGTGCACCTTCACTGACTGAACCCAGACCCGGTAGTCCTCTGCTGTATACGTGTTGGGGGCCTCATATCAGCTGGTGTGTGTTTCCTGTTTGGTGATCCAGTGTCTGAGAGATCTCAGGGGTCCAGGTTAATTGAGACTGTGGGTCCTCCTACAGGATCACCCTCCTCCTCAGCTTCTTCCAGCTTTTCCCTAATTCAATAACAGGGGTCAGCAGCTGTTATTGGTTGGGTGTAAATACCTGCAAGTGACTCTGTCAGCTGCGTGTTGGGTCTTCTGGAGGGCAATCATGCTTAGTTCCTTTTTGTGAGTTCTCCATAGCCTACCAGTAATAGTGTCAGGCCTTGGGGTCTCCCCTTGAGCTGGATCCCACTCTGGGCCTGTTGCTAGACCTTCTTTTTCTCAGGTTCCTCTCCATTTCTGACCCTGCAGTTCTTTCAGCAGGAACAAATATGGGTCTGCTGTGACTATGGGATGGCAGCCTTATTCCTCACTTGATGCCCCGTCTTCCTGCTGGGAGTGGGCTCTACAAGTTCCCTCTCCCCAGTGTAGGGCATGTCATCTAAAGACCCTCCCTTTGAGTCCCGAGAGTCTCTCTCCTCCCAGATCTCTGATACATTCTGGGGGCGGGGGAGTCCCCCTATCTCCTACCTCCTGAGATTGCCTGTTTCCAATCTTCTTCCCCACCCAAGACCAGATCATATTCCGCTATTCCCTGCCCCTGTCCCCTTTCCCACCCAGGGCCCCTCTCCCTCTCTCCTGTGATTGCTTTCTTCTCCCTCCCAAGTGGGAATGAAGCATTCTCACTTAGGCCCTTCAGCTTCTTGACCTTTTTGAGTTCTGTCCTTTGCCACTTTTAGAAAGTCTGTTCCATGTCCTTAATGGTGTTTTTAAGGCTCAGAGTTTGTCTCCCTTCCTCTGTTAACTCCAAACCCTGTGCCCAGTGGCACAGTTCTTCCAAGACCACACCCACTCCAATAAAGCCACACTCCTAATGCCATTCCCTATGTATGCAAATATATGAGCCTCTAGGGCCATTTCTATTCAAAACACAGAAGGGATAATATTTATGCTTATTTGTGGATACAAGGTTACATTTTTTTCTATTTTTTCAATTTATTCTTCAATTTTTTTTTACACTCCAGACTTTATCCTCCTCCTGGTCCACCCTCCAACTGTTCCAAACCCCACACCTCCTCCACTCCTGTCTCCAAGAGGATGTCTTCATCCCCACCTGTACACCACCAGAACTCCCAACTCCTGAGACCCCAGGTCTCTCTAGGGTTAGTTGAATCTTCTCTGACTGGGTCCAGACCCAGCAATCCTCAGCTGTATATGTGTTAGGGGCTTCATATCAGCATGTGTATGCTGCCTGCTTGGTGGCTCAGTGTCTGAGAGATCTCGGGGGCCCAGGTTAGTTGAGACTGCTGGTCTTCTCATAGGGTCGCTCTCCTCCTCAGCAGTTTTCCAGCTGTTTCCTAATTCAACTACAGGGATCACCAGCTTCCATCCATTGGTTGGGTGTAAATATCTGCGTCTGACTCGGCTGCTTGTTGGGCTTTTCGGAGGGCAGTCATGATAGGTACCAGTTTGTAAGCACAGCATAGCATCAGTAATAGTGTGAGGCCTTGGGGCCTCTCCCTGAGCTGGATCTCAATGTGGGCCTGTCACTGGACAAATGATACTGATCTAGTAAAGTGGCAGTAGTGGGATCTTCTCTAACACCCATGACCTCAGTAGATCCAAGAAGTTGGGCACTAGGTATCTGATACCAGCATCATTTCCCTTTGGTTACTAGGGTCTTAAATGGCAAATTAGCTAGCTGTTGGTTACCACCAAGATATGACAGTCACCTTTAGAAATATCTTTATCTTGCCATGCTGGTCATTGTTGTACTTCATGAGGATCATGACTGAGTAGGACTTTTGGTCGTTTTCCCTGTTGTAGCTTGGATAGCTATTTCCTGTACTATGAAAGCTAGAACTCAAGGAGGTTTTCAGGTTAAATCCCACTTGCATCTTCTCAATCCTATGTCCTAAGTGTGTGGTGCTTTAAGCAACCTATGAGAGGCAACCAAGGCTAAAACCAATAGACATTATCAGTGTTTTTGGTTGGTTTTTGGAAAATTTTGGAGAGGGTTGTCTCTTAGACTACCCCTCTGACTAACAACTCTAAAGGAGATATCTCATGCCTGGTACTACTTAGGTTTTTGTTAGTTTATGGTTCTTATGAAGAACATTGTCATCCTAAGTGGTAGAACTTTGTTTCATTCGTGTGTGTGTGTGTGTGTGTGTGTGTGTGTGTGTGTGTGTATGGGTTTGGGTGTGTGCACGTGTGCGCATGTGTGTAAGCATATATATATATATATATATATATGCATATATAGTATAACTTATCTAAATAGAAGATACTATAATTCCTTAAATGACTTTAAAATGACTTTAAAATATATAAATAATTTTATAATAAAATATAAATAAATATAAATATAATAAATATAAAATATATAAATAAATAAATAAAATAAAACGGATTTTAAAAATACCCTTAGAATTATTTGTCGCCTCTTCCTCCTTCTCTTTCTGTAGCTCTTCCCAGTCAAGTACCCACAATTTTCCCATTTCCCCCACATATCACCCATATCTTTCATTGTCTCCATAAACCAGTTTTGACATCATTATAACCATGCTGTTGATACTTGGTGGTCTCTTTTAGTCATGCGGTGTTCACCTGATTCATTATCCCACTTCAAATTGTCTTTCACTCTGCTGTGAGATCAGCCTTCCCCATAATGCCATAACTGATTGTGCTGAACTCTAAGAGTTAAGTTCTGTCAGAATGGAATCATTGGCTTTCCTCAGTGCTCAGAAAGAGCCCTCTGTTCTGGATGTTTTATAGTCCTGCCTCGCCAAATCTCTACTTTCCAAAACTATAACTGAATAGTATTTACAAACATTCATCAGAGCCACATCCATACTAGAATGTCTTAGATTTTGTTGCTCACATGTATTTATTCTTCTTGCTTACCATCTTCTCCTAGGATGTGTAGCACTATCCCTAGTTTTGTGTCCTAACATCCCCCACAACTTCCTGCACAGACATACTCACAAAGCTGGGCATGGTGATATACATCTTTAGTCCTAGTACTTGGGATACAGAGGAATCAAATCTCTGAGTTCAAAGCCAGCCTGGTCTGCAGAATGAGTTTCAGCACAGCCAATGCTCAGTAGAGAGAACCTCTTTCTCAAACAACAACAACAACAACAAAAGCAAAAACAAATAAACAAACAAAAAAACCACAGGAGAGGATATGCACACACAATGCTCAGGACAGTGACATAATTCACACCATCTTGAATAGGGAATTCTTCAACCTATCATAATCATCATAACTATTGTTATAGAGGCCAGTGTTTGAATAATCCTATACTACCATTTGTTCATATAAGCAGTGACAGCTCTCAATGATACTAGATTCTATAGCATGTGCCAAGTCCATCAGAATCAACCTTGCTCTTTGCATTGTTATATTATAAATGAAATATACCCTCAAACTGATCTGAATTCGATTTCCAAACTTTAAATTCCCAAGGCAAATAACTCTATGATGGTAACATCTGGATTTTATCATACTGAAAATTTAAAAGTAGAGAACTAAAAGCTAGAACTAAAATGCTTCAAACTTTACCTCCTCTTATACATCCTTCCATCTGTCATTCATTCTTTCATAAGCCCACAATTATGGGTGTGGAAAAGCTCTCTACCCCAAGCACCTAGGCTAACTTAAGTATCACCATTAACCCCATTAAAGTCAGAGTTGACTGTACAGTGCTCAACCAGTGGTCTTCTTCTTGTCTCCTGTCATTAAGCATTGAGTTCATATTGGTTTATATTGTGAATCTGTCGTAATTTAATAGGCAAAAAATAAATTTGCAGTGGTGGCTGTGATGGCTTGTATATGCTCTGCCCAGAGAGTGACTCTATTAGAAGGTGTGGGTGGCCCTGTTAGCATACTTATGTCACTGTGGGTGTAGGCTATAAGACCCTTATCCTAGCTCCCTGGAAACCAGCATTCTGCCTTCAGATGAAGAGGTAGAACTCTCAGCTCAGCCTGGACACTGCCATGTTCCTGCCTTGATGATACTGAGCTGAATCTCTGAACCTGTAAGCTAGCCCCAATTAAGTGTTGTACTTATAAGAGTAGCTTTGGTCATGGTGTCTGTTCACAGCAGTAAAACCCTAACTAAGACAGTGACCTTGCCCTTCTACTTCACATCCATTTCTAGAAACAGAATGTCTCAGCCCTTTTCAGACACAGCCAAACATGTCTGAAATACCTAGTAAGTTCTTACATAGGAAGACTCAATCTTCAGACCGTGGTGAATGGCAACATATCACTCTTATTTGATTCAGACTCCTGGTAATGACAAATGGAGAATCCCAATGACCTGTCTCCAAGTCTCAGCCTCTGTGTGTGTTCATCACTTGTCACACATGTACTAGTAACAGATTCTGAGCACAGTGTTCATCTAGTATGTTGTCTTTTTCACCTTTATTAACCTTCTGTTTCCTGTCAACGAGAATTGCAAAATTAAGTCCCTCTGTAAATAGAGCTTTAACTAGTTCTATGATGCATTACCATAATTATTTTTCTTTTAAAAATACATTCTAAAAGTATGTCCATAGAATTCATGATACTTGCACTTGAGGGACAGACAAGAAAATTACAATTTACTTTAATCATTTAAAGGAGCACTAAAATAAAGAAGATTTCTCCCTGGAGACAGCAGCCAGGATCTTATAGGTGAAGAGTTGTCCTATGGCAAAGGGAAGTGATGGCCGCAAGTCATGGCAACAGCATATCTAGAAAGATGAGACTTCATATTTAGGAAACAGCTGCTTGTTTGATTTACTTAGATTGTACAGCACATGAGATGGGAATAGACAGGGAGATGATTGGACATCTCCAACCAAGTCACAAAGATTGGACATCCTTTTTCATTCTATGGAACTGTTATAAGTTTTAATGGTAGAAAGAACATGGTATGTGTTTTTTTTAAAGTATTATATTTGAACTAGAGAAATGGCTCAGCTGTTAAAGGCTAAGCTCACAACTAAAGAATATTTTATTTTGGAAATCTAACCCCTCCCCCACATGCCAATGAGTTCGAGGCTCTTTCCCACTTTCTCTTCCATTAGATTCAGTGTATTTGGTTTTATGTTGAAATCGTTGATGCACTTGGACTTCAGCTTTGTGCAAGGTAACAAATATGAATCTATTTTCATTTTTATACATACAGACTGCCAGTTATACCAGCACCATTTATTGAAGATGTTTTTTTTTCTTTTCATTGCATATTTTTGGTTTCTATGTCAAAGACCAAGTGCTCATAAGAGTATGGTTTTCTTTCTAGATCTTCAATTCTATTCCATTGATCAACCTGTCTGACTCTGTACCAATACATGCAGTTTTTATCACTAATGCTCTGTAGTACAGCTTGAGGTCAGGGATTGTGATTTCCCCAATTCTTTTACTGTTAATAATTGTTTTCAATATCCTGAGTTTTTTTTTTTTTGTTTTCCCATATGAATTTGAGAATTGCTCTTTCCATGTCTGTGAATAATTGTGTTGGAATTTTGATGGGGACTGCATTGAATCTGTACATTGTTTTTAATAGGATGACCATTTTTACTACGTTAATCTAAGATCAAGAATTGATAAATGGGACATCATGAAACTGAAAAGCTTGTGTAAGGCAAAAGATAGTCAATAGAACAAATCGGCAACCTATAGATTTAGAAAAAAAATCTTCAATAACCTCACATCAGATGGAGGGCTAATAGCTAAGATACATAAAGAACTCAAGAAGCTAACCTCAAACAAACAAACAAACAAACAACGCAATAAAGAAATAGAGCTAAACAGAGAATTCACAACAGAGGAATCTCAAATAGCTGAGAAACTCTTAAAGAAATGTTCAAAGTCCTTAGTCATCAGAGAAATACAAATCAAAATGACCCTGAGATTCCGCCTTACACCAATCAGAATGGCTAAGATCAAAAACTCAGATGACAGCACATATTGGAAAGGATGTAGAGAAAGAGGAATACTCCTCCATTGCTGGTTGGATTGCAAACTGTACAACCATTCTGGAAATCAATCTGGAGGTTCCTCAGAAAATTAGACATAGATCTACCTGAAGACCCAGCTGTAACACTCTTGGGCATATACCCAAAACATGCCCTACCATGCCACAGGGCACATGTGCTACTATGTTCACAGCAGCCTTATTTGTGATAAACAGAAGCTGGAAATAACCAAGATGTCCCACAATGTAAGAATGGATACAGAAATGTGGTTTATTTACACAATGAAATCCTCTTCCACTATTAAAAATGAGGCCCTCATGAGTTTTTCAGGCAAATGGTGGAGCTAGAAAATATCCTGAGTGAGGTAACTCAGGCCCAAAAGGACATGCATAGTATGTACTCACTAGTAAGATAGCTAAAAAGTACAGAATATCCAGGACACAATCCACAGAACTCAAGAAAATTAACAAGCTGAAGGGCTCAAGTGAGGATGCTTAGGCGAGAGAAGAAAGCAATCACAGGAGGCAGAGGGAGGGAGGGACCTAAGTGGGAGAGGGGAGGGGAAAGGGAAAAGGGGAACAAGATCAGGTACTAGGGTGGAATCAGGAGAGAAGCCCTGAGGGCCAGCAGGATAAATGGAAATATGTAAGCTCAGAGGGTGGGGTGGGAGGGCAATCCCTCTAGACCTAGGTACCAAAGACCTGGGAAATGAAAGACTCTCAGGATTCAAAGGGTAGTACTCTCAGGATTCAAAGGGTAGATGAAATGCCCCACAGTGGGGAGAGGGAGCTTGTAGAATCCACCTCCAGTAGAAAGTGGAGGGATGGGGTTGTCATCCCACAGTCAAAAATGCTGACCCAGAATTGTTTCTGTCTAAAAGAACTGCAGGGGGAAAATAGAGAAGAGGCTGAGGGAAACGATATCCAGTCACTGGCCCAACTTGGGGTCCATCTCAAGGGAAGACCCCAAGGCCTGACACTATTACTGATGCTAGGGTGTGCTTATAGACAGGAGCCTAGCATGTCCTCTGTGAGGCCTAGCAAGCAGCTGACTGAGGCAGATGCAAATATTCACACCCAGTCATTGGACTGAAGTCAGGGACCCCTGTGGTCTCCTAAAAGAAGCTGAGAAGAGCAACCCCTTAAGAAGACCATCAGTCTCAACTAACCCAGATCCTTGAGATCTCTCAGACACTGTGCCACCAACCAGACAGCATACAGGAGCTAGACTGAACCCCCCAAAACATGCAGCAGAGGACTGCCTGGTCTGTCCTCAGTGGGAGAAGATATGCCTAACTCTTGAGAGACTTGAGGCCCCAGGGAGTGGGGAGGTGTGGGGTGGGAATCATCTTGGAGACATGGGGAGGAGGAATAGAATAAGGAACTGTGGGGCTGGGAGGGGCCAGTGGCTGGACTATAAAAAAATAAAAGTAATAAAAATATTAATCTTAAGTAGTTTCTACCTAAATCCTCAAAATTATCTCTTAGTAAGATCTCTGAATATGAATTAAGACAATGTAAATACAAAGAGAAAAGTTAGCATAGTTGTGCACATGGAAGAACATTGGATTGTATACTGTGTCCCTTCACAGTCCATGGTCAGGTAGCAAACATGGCTTATATTTCATGACTATAGACTCAAGTACATATTTTAATTTTAAAACATCAACTATAACATAAATCTCTATACATTAATGTCTGTCTTAGCATTATTTGATTGAATTGTTTAGAAATCTGTTGCTTAAAAGGATGGACAAAAAGGTTCTTTTTCAATCTGAAAATTACTAGTCATCTTGAGTTACTAAGTAACAACCAGAGGAGATAACCAGAGGAGATGTCACTATTGTGATGTAAGACAAAACAAAATACCCTGCACAAATAAAGATACAGGGTGGCACTCTACATTTTTCTAATGACCTACTGATGACCTCCTCCTCCTCTTCCTCTCTTTGTCCTGTTTTTCTTCTGCTTTTCTTCCATCTTCCCCTCCCCCTTGCCTCTTTGCAGATGCTTGTTAGATTTTAAAGAATATCTAAGTCACTTTTCCAGGGTGTCAAAGCTACCATCTTTATTATTAAAACCATATCCCTGCATGACAAGAGGGAATCCTGCTTTTTATTTTCCTGTAGAAGAAAAAAAAGTTCTGTTTCTCATTTATCAATTAAATAATTTCCTGTTTTCTTGAATATTTTCAAGTAAAAGGATGCTTATTATGCAGAATTTAGTCTGTTGTGCAGGAAAAAAGATTAATTCAACAAAAGCTTGCTCTTCCTTTTTCTAATGCTCAAAGTGTGCAAAACAACTGTTCGCCTTGTGAAACATGAAAACAGTCTTAGATGGCATAGTCATGTAGAGTAACATAACAACAGCATGGACTGAAGGAAGATTCATTCTACAAGTGGAGTATTTGCTTATTCATGTTAAAATTTTAGTGTGTGGGGTGTTGGTGTCGGGGCATGGGGATATGTTTTGAAGCTTCTTGAAACTTTCAAGAAGTTTCATTTGCACATACATTCAAGTTTCCTATTCTGATTTTTTTGTTATTACTTTATGTTATTTAATTTTGTTGTATTATTACTTTTTAGATGTCTGTCTGTATTCTAAAGAGAGAAAGAAGGAGAAATTGTGGATTTGAGTGGGTGGGGAGTCGGAGAAGATCACAGAGGAGCTGGCAGAGGGGGAACCATGATCTGAACATATTGTATGGAAAACATACAATTTTTAATAAAAAGTTAATTACAAATATATAATAAGAAGATGAAATGTCCACAGTGCCTTGGAGATTTTATTTCCAGATTATGCACTATTTTGTTCATATCATTCTGAGAGATGTGACCAAACCATGTCAAAACATCCAGTCTGATGTATGCCAAGAAACTGTCATTCAGCTATATGTGTGTGTGTGTGTGTGTGTATGTATATATGTATGCATATATATGTATGTATATGTATGTATGCATATATATGTATGTATATGTATGTATGCATATATATGTATGTATGCATATATATGTATATATAGTTAGTTTTATTTTTTGCTTATTTACTTTACATTCCCCTCACTGCCCCACTCATGGTCACCCACTCCCACAACCCTTCCCCCACTCCCCATCCCCATCCCCTTGTCCTCTGAGTGTGTAGGGGACCCCTGGATATCTACCCCCAGACTCTGGCATTCAAGTCTCTGCAGGGCTTGGTACTTCCTCTCCCACTGAGGCCAGACAAGGCAGCCTAGCTAGAAGAACATAGCCCACATACAGACAACAGCTTTTGGGACAGCCCCCATACTTGAGAGCTATTTAAGGAAATTGTTCATTAATCCCATATTGTTCTTTCCTTAACCCTTCTCAGGAAGCTCCTGTGGTGGCCAGAGCAGCTCTGTTCCTTGAATGTGCCCGTTTTGTCCACCGGTGCAACCGTGGCAACTGGCCCGAGTGGATGAAAGGGCACCACGTGAACATTACCAAGAAAGGCCTTTCCCGGGGCAGGTCTCCCATCGTGGGCAACAAGCGGAACCAGAAGCTTCAGTGGAACGCTGCCAAGCTCTTCTACCAGTGGGGCGATGTGAGCTTTCATCCTTCTTCCATAAAGCCTAGGGCACTCGAGTGAGAGGAAGTTTATCTTTAATGAATTTGTTTTACAGACAGTTTGTCATCTGTTATACTCCAGAAACCAAATGATAACTCTGGAGAGAAAGCAATCATTTAATTTCCCCCAACAAATCCATAACGTTAAATATTACTTGTGTGCCATAGTGCACGTAGTTGAAATACTCACTATTTCATCTCCTATGTTGGATTCCAAAGACTTGCTTTTAATTGCTGAATTCAAAACTCATCTATGTGTTCAAATCAGTATGAGCATGGTTATTTTTTATTTTAAATTTTCCACATTTTTCTTGTCTAGCAATTTTATGTATGTACATATAGTTTTGAGCATTTTCACCTCCTGTTCTCCACTATTACCTCCCCATCCTCTCTTCTCCACTGAAACTCTTCTTTTTCCCCAACCAGCCCCTGCTATTTTGATGTATTATTTTTCTTGACTCGCGGAGTCTAGTTGTGGGTGCTTGCATGCTCGTGAGTATGAGGGAGGTTAATTCCCGGAACAGGAGCTGCTTAGCACTGACTGCACCATTGAAGAAATGATATCCCTTCCCGGCTCCTACTTACTGCCCACTGTCACTCCCCTTTACCTTTCTGGATAGATTTTTATATTCTTTCTTTGACATGCCTTCCATGTATATAGGCATGTGAATGACTAAATAACTAAGAAATGACTGTTTTAAGAATTCTAATAAAATGGACAGTTATAATGCCATTTTCCTCACTACAGGAAGGAAGAAGTGAGTAATAAAAGGAAACTCGAGAAGTCCAGGGGTTTTGGTTTTGGTTTTGGTTTTGGTTTTTCTTCTAAGTTTAAGGAGGAAGAAACATGCATGCATATAAAGTGCTCAATGTCCCTGTATTGTATCATTACAGGATGCTTAAAACTACAGGTATAATTCCCTGAATGTCTCCGGCGACTGCGTCCTCTAGTGTCACCGATTCAGGGTTTAGGCTTCGAGTCTTCTCTGTTTCTTTTGCATACTAATTCAGAAGGCGTGCCCTGTACCAAGACCGTGCACTGCCTGTGCAAACAGGAATGCAGTAACCTCTCTTCCTCTTGCTGAATTTTCTTTTGTCTTATTTTTTCTTTTATTATTATTAATCATTCCATTTGTTTACATCTCAAATGATATCCCATGTCCCAGTTCCCCCTCCACCAACCCCCCATTCCATGATAACCCCCTCTCAGTTATCCCTCAGTCACCCCCATCCCCATCTGCCCTCCCCCTCCCCTTTGCGTGTATGACAGTGCTCCCCCCCCCCCCGCCCCGCCCCATTGCTCCAGCATCCTCCTACTCTAGGGCATCTCCCTGGGACCAATGGCC
Source organism: Apodemus sylvaticus (assembly GCF_947179515.1). Taxonomy (NCBI): domain Eukaryota; kingdom Metazoa; phylum Chordata; class Mammalia; order Rodentia; family Muridae; genus Apodemus; species Apodemus sylvaticus. The sequence goes on along the minus strand of NC_067480.1, from coordinate 46,666,510 downwards.
TCCCCTCTCATTGCTGTCAGAATTGTCTTACATAATCATCCTGTGTTTAAAAAAAAAGATATGAGGTATTTCCATAAATAGCAGGCAGCAATCTTTATTAATGCTAGCATTCATCATCAGTGCTTGGCACTCACTGCTTTGGGGGGGGGGGCATCTATTGAACAATTTATAGGAGAAAAAAGACTTTCTTCCTATGTGGAACCTAGTCTTGAGAAACCAGCGTTACATACATAACTACACTATATCTTTCCTACATTCTGCTGTGCTTATTTAATATTAAACACAAGAGTTTACACAAGTCAAGCCATATAAACAAAACTATATCATGAGACACAAAGATACACCAGAGTTGTAGAAACACAAGGAAGGAAAATCCTTTACTAGATTCCTGCCATCATATGCCTGGCATAACATTAAGATTCATAATTATTAGCTGAAGGTTCACTAGGCTGGAAACCAAAGATACTGAGCCTGAATTCTTTTTTCTTTCTTTTTTAATTAATTGTTTTATTTATTTACATCCCAAGTATTGCCCCCGTTTCCTAGTTCCTCTTCCCTGAGTTCTTTACCCCATCTGGCTTCCTCTTCACCTCTGAGAGGATGCTCCCCCCAATAGACCCTCACACATGGTAGTCCTCTGTTACATATGTGCCTGGGGCTTCAGACCAGCCTATGTCTGATCTTTGGTTGGTGGCTTAGTGGCTTAGTGTCTGGGAGCTCCCAGGTGTCCCAGTTAGTTGACACTGTTGGTCTTCCTATGAGGTTGCCATCCCCTTCAGCTCCTTCAATCCTTCCCCTAACTCCTCCATAGGGGTCCCAACCTCAGTCCAATGCTTGCCTGTAAGCATCTGCATCTGTCTCAGTCAGACCATGATAGAGCCTCTCCGAGGACAGCCATGCTAGGCTCCTGTCTGCAAGCACAATATAACATCAGTAATAGTATCCTGGTTTGGTTCCTGCCCATCAGATGGATCCCAAGTTGGGCTGGTCACTGGACAGCCTTTCCTTCAGTCTCTGCTCCATTTTTTTCCTCTGCATTTCTTTTAAACAGGAACAGTTCTGACTCAAAAATTTTGAAGGTGGGTCAATGACCCCCATCCCTCCACTGGGAGTCCTGTCTATCTACTGGAAGTGGTCTCTTCAGGTTCCCTCTCCCCACTGGTGGGCATTTTGGCTAAGGTTATCCCCATTGAGTCCTGGGGGCCTTTCAAATTCCAGGCCTCTGAGACTTTCTAGAGGTTGCCTCTACCCCCCAAGACCCTCAGCTACATATTTCCATGCATTCTCCTGGCCCTCTGGGCTAATCTCCTGTCTCCCCTGATGCCACACTTCCCCCCTCCCTTCTCCCACCCAAATCCTTCCCTCTCTCTGCTTCCCATGATTATTTTTGTTCCCTCTTCTAAGTAGAATTGAAGCATCCTCATTTGAGCCTTCCTTCCCGTTAAATTTCTTAAAGTCTGTAGGTTATATTATGGGTATTCTATACTTTTTGGCTAATATCCACTTACGGTGAGTACATACCAGGCATGTCTTTTAGGATCTGCATTACCTCACTCAGGATGACATTTTCTAATTCTGTCCATTTGCCTGCAAAATTCATAATGTCCTCATTTTTGAAAGATATATGGATATATTGTATGTATTTAAGTACACTGTTGCTCTCTTCAGACGTACCAGAAGAGGGCATCAGATCCCATTACAGATATTGTGAGCTACCATGTGGTTGCTGAGAATTGAACTCAGGACCTCTGGAAGAGCAGTCTTAACCCCTGAGCCATTTCTCCAGCCCCTAGTTGTCCTTGTTTTTAATAGCTGGGTAATATTCCACTGTGTAAACGGACCACATTTTCTGTATCCATTCTTCAGTTGAGAGATAACTGAGTTGCTTCCAGTTTCTTGAGCCTGAATTCTAAACTTCTTTTCTTACTGAAACATTGACTTTCTGCTTATTGTATAAATTCCCTGTGTCTCCATCCACTCACTGTGGAATAATTTGCTACCCTTTCTTTCACTGGAATATTAAAATAAGAATAACTAAGGCTGGGATGATACCCCAATAGGTGAAATGCTTGCCAATGAAGAATTCAGTCCCCAAGAAAAAGCCAAGCATGGTAGCACATACTTGATTTCCCAGTACTGGGAAGACAGAGACAGGTAGGTCCCCAGAGCTTAGTAGCCAGCCAGCCTAGTCTAATCAGTGAGCTCCAGACCAGGGAGAGGCTCTGTTTCACAAAATCAAAAATGGTATTGGCTTAAGGAACAATGATAGTGTTTGACCTCTGACCTTCATGTATGTACATGACTTTCATTGTACATGCAAATATGTGTTCACAAATGTACACATAGATAATAGATTAGATAGATAGATAGATGTTGTCACACTATATGCATATTAATTGTGTCAGACAATAAGGTAAATACATATAAATTATTGAACTTGACAACACATGAATACCTGACATCAAATTTTTATATTAATTGTTCGTTTTACCTGATTAGGGCAATTCATATCCAAGAGTTTAGTTTTTGACATTATTGTTTTAGAGAAGGTAAAGTATGTTCATGACTTAGCTGAAAATATCTTACAAACTAAAATCTTAATAAATGGTAGCCCTTCATTGCTGTCTTTCATAAATGAAGGTAATCATATAAATCTTTAGTGAAGTTTTAAGACTCCTACAATATCCCTTATTTGAACAATGTTGTTACTCCCCCATTCCCTGATTATTCTTTAAATCTGTCTGACTCTTGCCACCCATGTTCCAGTCTGTCTCTGGACGTTCAAAACGAAGACACAATTGCTACTTTGTTACCTTGCTGAGATTTTATTTATTGGCCTTTATACAGAGCTCCTGGAAAATCTCTTCCTCTAGTGAATAGAAATGTTACCCTAAATGTTTTTGGTAACTATGGTTAAAAAAAAAAATCTCAATGGCATATATCATACTGTGCAAATCAGGATTGGTGGAGAAAGCATAACATAGGTGAGGTAGGGATTGGATGTAGAGAGTGGAGAGGGCAGTTTGTCTCTAAACAATCTTCACAGACAGGGCATTTTCAGTACTCTGCAAAATATGTGGATGGTTATGATGTAATGCAATGTAAAAGACAGAAATATGAACACAAAATTCTAGCGAAATTGAAGGAAGATGGTACTATAGTCTTCCTTTCAGTTTTACATGAACCTCTCCCTGAGACTCAACACCCAGTCCATGCATGAGTTCTCCCTGAATGGCCTCTCCTCTGGTCAGTCTCAAGCAATAACCCAAGCACTTTTATTAAACACACTTGCAAATCCAAGTCTCTCTCTTTCATATTTAGTTTTTTTATTAAAATATTAACTATTCCTTCCCCATTATTTGGCCTCATAATCCTGCTGAAATTGGGAGTACTGTTTTTTTTTTTTCTATGATACTACACTGGCTGTTATCAAGGCAAAAATCATCAGATTGGAAATTTATGTCTCTACACAGCAGTAGCAGGATAAAGGACTTTCTTATCTCAACACTCTGCATTTTCCATCTCAAATTAAAACAATGTATCCCTTTGCTGATAAAAGTTTTCTCATTTTCAAAACTTCAGGAACTTTTGGACAGTCTTGCTCTTTAGTAAAATGGAGATGTAAAGTGTTTTTCTTCAGTCCTTCAATTCTTTTGAGCTAAAAGACTGAGTGCTTAACTCCTGTATTTCTTCCCATGCAGAGACAATAAGCTATAAATAACTAACATAGATGGACCCTTCACTGATGATAACATTAAACAGGACATAAAAATATATATGGAGACCTTTATAAGAATTCATAAATTATAAACACATTCACCAGTTGTGCATAGTGTCTGAGAAAGGCCTCTGGATCTTGTTTTCATACAGTGAAAAAGGACTGTCACATAATACCAATTCCATGTTGGTCTTCAGTGCAATTAAAAATAATGCGATGTTGAATTTATGTGTTTTACAGAATATTCCCCAAGATGATTCACCTCTTTATCCTTTCCTGTGTTAGGAAACATACAGGATGTGTGAGGCCTAAATTGATCTGTTATTCCACCTATTGATCTGCAATATAGACATGTATGTATCACTGGAAAGTCTGAAACATAAAGCAACATAAACAGACCAATTTAATAAGATTATCAATTTAGCTTAATTAAGTATAGCAACAAGTTGCCATTAACAGGCAAAATTGCATTTAACTTCAATAATGTAGGGGCCACCATTTTTAAAATCTTCAGATAATAATTCTTCTACCATAATCATATTGATGTTGTTTCAACTCTAATATTTCTTCATGCTTTATTAACTTGCTATAATTAAAACTGTGATTGACTTATTTTCAGCTTATTTTAATTGAGACAGTCTGCAACAGAAGCATATTCTATTACAAAACTCACAAAGCTATCCATCATGTCATTCTTCCTACCCTCGTCTGCCAGAACTACAAAAGTCTCCCACATAAGCAAGCTTCAAACTCACAGTTACGCAACTCTAGATTTGGATCCCATTATCCTCTTTTCTTCCATGTGTATGTGTCAAAACTTCTGTGAGATCAGGGGGTCGCCCTTGCCCAAGTTTGATGAAATTAAAGGACTTAGAAAATAAGCAATTCTCATTGCTGTCAGTGAGACAGATAATCAAGGCAGTTTTCAGTTGTTAGTTTCCCTTTTCTGATGGTCCCTATATTTTCTATGTAAAGCAGTGTTAAAGGCTGTTCTAATAACAGTATCCCCTGTTTCCAGTCTTCTGGTTGTGAAATGCATACAGAAAAACAGACATATGTATACACATATATACATAGATACACGCACAGACACACACAGACACACACTCAAACACACATTTCCTAAATGTTTGAACAGTTTGGAGTCAGTTGGTGTGGATTTTCAAAATAAAAGCACATTTTTTCAAAAGACCTGGCTAGTCATTTCCTATGCAGAAACATTCGGACGCGTTTAGACTCTCTACATCGTTTGAAGAGTGTCTCCCTCCCTGACCTCACATCTTTCTTCCCCGTACATCCATTGCCTAAAGATCGCTTATAATTTCTCCCTGTGTGATTTTCCACAGGGTCACTCAACTCCTGTATGCCCAGCACTTGATGTAAGGAACTAGTACAGAATGCCCTGTCCAGAGAACTTTTCAAACCCCAGGTCTGCCTTGCCAAGTTCATCTTGAAGGCATTTTCTCTCTCTCCAAACTTAGTTTCAACAAAATAAAACCCATCTTCCTAAAGACATACTCTTCTGCAATCATGTCTAAGATGTTGGTTCTCGTCAATGGCACTACCAGCAATTGACATGTGGCCATTTAGCACATTCCAAATCTCTTTCTGCTGATCCTACCTTTTCCTAATCAAAGTCTCATAGGTTCATTACTTCAATTTTAGATGAACATTTTTTCAGTTTTCTCTCATCCTCATCTTATAATCCATTTTACACACTGTCGGTAAGGTCATGTCTGACCTTTGCTTAAATAATTTCTAAGATTATGGGTGATGAAGTTGACTTAGCTCATACACATAAAGCTATTTAAGCCTTCAGAAAGAGCTTCCAGGGACTTAACCATCGACCAAAGAGTACACATGAGGAGACCCATGGCTCCAGCTGCATAGATAGCAGAGGATAGACTGGTCAGACATCAATGAGGAGACCCTTGGACCTATGAAGACTCCTTGCCCCAGGGTAGGGGAATGACAGGTCAGGGAAGTGGGAGTGGGTGGGTTAGTGAGCAGGGAGAGTGGGAATGGGATAGGAAGTTTTCGGAGGGAAAACATGGAAAGGGGATAATATTTGAAATGTAAATAAAGAAAATATTTAACAAAATAAGTTATATATAATATTATACATTTAATATTTAATGTTATATGGTAATAAATATAAAATATAAATTTATATAAATAGTAGACTTTTTAATGTTTAAATCAAGCTTCCTGAGCAGACAGCACAATAACCCTCCAATTCCAATTGTTTATTAGGCTACCCAGTCCTAAGATACCTTTCCATCCTGTCAGCATATTTTTTTTTTAAAAAAAGTTGTTCTTCATTGATTTCTCAGTGAGTCCCTGAGTGCCTGGTATACTTCTAAAATCATAGAAACTTTTAGTTTCTATTAAGTTAACATCTCTCTCCATTTTCTGTTCAATCAGCAACACATCAGCTACTCTGAGTCTGTAGTAATGAGACACGTGGTTGTATATCTTCTGGATCAGTGAATGTGTAGCTCAACATGTTCTTACCTCCCCAAAAGACCCAGAGTGTAGCAAGGAAAAGGATAGGCAGCAAACATGTTCAAATTCTGCCCACAGCCTGCAGCTAGTTTCTAAAGCTATGCAACATCCCTGCTTGTCAGTGATCTTCCTTTACAGGAATTATGCATTCATAATTCATCAAGGCACAAGTGAACTTGAACAGCTTGTGTCTATTCGTGTTTCAGTCCAAACCTTATAAACATCTCACTTTATAAATATTTCATGAATAAAGGAAGAAAGGACTTATGTCTCCTTAAGACATCGTTCAAGCCTTACATGAGACATGGAGCTGTAACTTAGGCAAATTTAGGTTTGATTTTTTTTATAAATTTGGAGTTTAATTTAGATTATTTCACTACAATATTCCAGAAAAAAATCAATATTAAAAAAAAATTCTCCTTTGAGCTTCGCCATTCTGCTGGCTAGCTCCACTCCAAACTCATCATGCCTCATCCTCACAGCAAGGTGCTGCTTATGGTCTTGTTTTATTTCTTTAAACCTTCCAAAGTTAGCAAGTACAACTGGAGGGATATTGTGATAACTTTTTCTAGTACGTTTTTGTTAGGAGTTTTGTTCCCTGGTCTGAAGTTTGTCACTTATTTCCAGATCTTACAAAGACCTTTTTATTACCAGAAACTTAACATATTCAAAATAGTCATGTTTTGATTGAGTGTATTCTGGATGCAATTTGTACATCTGTTCATGGGTACGGGTTGGTCTCCAGCAGTGAGTCTAATTCCTTGCTAAATATTTCATAAGTACGATATGGGAATTTGGAAGAGAATGAGTTGGGATTTGTTTTTACTAATGTACAGAACACAAGACTGTCTGACCGGGAAGCAGTGTCTCTTTACTTTATCCTTGAGACTTCTTCCCAAGGCTCTGACTCGCCTTTTAACATATTCTGTGATGTTTAGATACAAAAGGAACTGGATAGAGAGAGTTTATTTACTTCTTGAGGAAAATCCCTCTCCATAAATTGTGGAACAATGTGTTATGATTCAGGAGAACAGAGAGCAAGAGTTTGATTCTGTATATGCCATGTTAGAATCAATATTGTCAGTGTGCCAAGTTATTAGATGTCGTGTTTCTGGTGTGGCTTTTAGAAGCTCTACCAGAAGAGCAGTTAACATTTCTTACTAATTTACTATTATGGGATGGCGAGAAGCCTATAAATGCCAATAAGTGTATACATAAATGGTAATATAAATAAACCCACATGAATAGAATTCTTGCCAACTTCCAAACCCATTAGGGTGGCACTGATACTCTTGTTTAAAAATGTATAATCAGATGTACTCCAAAGAGAGATGCTTTCTTTTTTTTCTGCCCTAAGTCCCTCTATTTAAAAAATAAACCCTACATGTAGGGTGTGGCTATTGCTCAGTGGGTGAGTGTGCAAACATAGGAACCTGGCTTTAAATCCTCACTACCCACAGAGAAGGCCCAGTGTGGCCACCCCTACCTGGCACACCAGCAGTATGGGTGATAATAGACATGGGAGTGGCTTGATGAACAGCATCTTGGCTCAAGATTCACTGAGAAAGCCTGTCTCAAAGGAAGATGAAGAATTACAGAACAGTACGTACAACATACAATGCCCTCCTCTGGTCTCCACACTTGCACAAATGCACATACCTGCATACTTACCACAAATTCACACACACACACACACACACAGAGAGAGAGAGAGAGAGAGAGAGAGAGAGAGAGAGAGAGAGAGAGAGAGAGAGAGAGAGACAGACAGAGAGACAGAGACAGAGACAGAGAGAGACAGAGAGTGACAGAGAGAGACAGAGACAAAGAGACAGACAGGCACAAACAGACAGACACACAGACAAACTGACAGTCCACTGCTGGCTTGCTTCCTAACATCGGACCTACACAATGAATGAACTTTGAATAAATATGGACATTTGTTTCATAAAAATGTTTGTATATGCATATAAAAATGCCCATTCCATTTTTTTAAAGTCTTTAGAGCAAATGACCCTGGAGACATCTGTGTTCCTTCCATCTCTAGATTTCCACATAGGCAGAAATATTGCTGACAATGCCTAGAATACAGAAGAGGGTTGCGTGGAAAATCACGCCTGCTCTCTGGGGACTGCATGCTGTCTGAGAGTCTGACACCCTGCGTGGCGTTCCTTTCCTTCCTTTCCCACGTAGGCAATTGGCATCCGGTTGAACGAGCTGTGCCATGGAGAGAGCGAGAGTCCTGCTAACCTGCTCGGCCTGATCTATGATGAGGAGACCAAGAGAAGACTGCGGAAAGAGGATGAGGAAGAAGACTTTTTAGATGACAGTAAGGAGACTCCCTTTACTACGAGAGCCCCTGCTTGTAAGAAACTCTGCTTTAGGAACACTTCTTTGTTCCTCTCATTCTCTCACCACCTTCCTACATCTCCCACAGTCCATTCTCCTTCCCCCATGTGAATGCAAACCATGGACAGAAGCCGGGGTGGGGTGGGAGGGTAGGATGGAGCAACAGTCAGGAAGAGAAGGAAGATAGATGGAGCACCGCAGGCAGTGTGGAAGGGACATCACCTTTTAGCCTCTGCCTCAGCTGGACACAGCTGTGGGAGACTGTAACCTTAGCACTGGGGAGGCAGACAGGCAAACCAACAGAACTCATTGGCCAGTTGGCCTCACCGAATGGGTGAGCTTCAGATTCGCTGAAAGAGCCTGCTGAGAAGAAAAGTTTTGAATGTAGAAAGCTTTTCAAGGAACGCACTTGACATCATCTCCAACCTCCACATTCATGCACCTGCATGTGTATCTCCACGCTCATGCACACGCCTATAGTAGCAAGTTTATAAGAGATCCATTCCAAAGAACATGATGTTGAATAGTTACTTTAACCAAAGCTTAGTATAGTACTAATAAGAAATTCAAATTTTGCTTAAACTATGATTGTCCTGTGCTGTATCTATTTAGAGTTGTCATAGAATTAAAGACAAGAGTATTCTTGCTAGATCCTCTATAGAAGCATGTTGTACATATATATGTTGTGTACCATACAAGGGAGGGTGCATCATTCTATTGAGTATAAATTCCAGTTTGGGCTGTGGAATCTCCATCTTTCCAGGGTGGAGGCAGTGGCATCTTTCCATTTAATCTTTCCTCTTCATTTGCAATTCAAGTTCTCTGGTTATATTTTAAGGCTTATTCTTGGCTAATGCACACCAAATCTGCCCCACCCTTGTGTCACAAAGTATGAAAAGATAGATAGATGATATCATTGGAAAAGATTTAACAACAATCAAGGAAATCTCTCACCATGTTCCTTTCCTCTTTTGCACCAAGGATTTTTTTCCCATTATTTTGTTCTCTTTTCATACCTTAGGAAGTGAGAGAAAACCTTAACATCTCTGCTGATAAAATACTGAATTCTTACATGGACATACCAACCCAATGATAAAAGTTGGCTCTGAAGATGACCTAATCTATTTTTTAATAATTTGGTGTTTAATTTCACTCATACACTAAATGCTAGAGACTGACCTTTCCAAAAGTCACAAAACCTAGGAAAGGCTTGCTATGAGTGTCAGCCATCCAGAGGCGTATGTTGGAAGCCACTCAGAGGTCGTTCAGAACGGAAGGAGCTGAAAGAACATTAAATGAGCACACCCTCCCAGTCGCAATCCACACCAAATCCAAAAGCTCCATTCATTCAAATGTTATATCTGCTATATCAGTATTTGGGGGCAGGGGTCATATAGAGCTCCATCTTTGCTTATTGTGACAGGATATTTCAGCTAATAATCAGGAGACTAGACCTCAGCAGAGGTCACTACCTACAGAAGAACCTCATGAATGAACAAACAAATCCAGAAGTTTACAATGAGTAGGTGGTTGTTTGGTTATTTTTATTATTCCTTTTGTCCACACATGATCTTCCTGTGTAACTCAAAGTGGTCATGGTCTTGATCTTGAAATCTTCCTGACTCAAACAGTTGAGTAGCTGATATAGTACAGGCTTCTACCATGCCTAGTTTCAACGAATTGTTTTTGTTTTTTAATTTTTCACATGTAGGTAACTTTTAGAGCCCTATATCCCCTGTGAAGTATAAGACTTATGTTTGTGATTATCAACTAATTATGAGGTTATTATGTGTGATTTAGCTAACTTTGCAGTGCAAAGCTAAATATAATGCGAGCACATATCTGTTTGAAAATTCTGTGCTAGCTTATCTCTTCCCTTCATAATGGGAGGCAGATTTTCCAGCCATGTTTTAACTATGTAGAAAAAGCAATGATTCTCTGGAGTGAAAAATGGGCCATATGACATTAGAAGACTGTCACATTTACCTTCTGTGTCAAAAAAAAAGCATGTGCACTATTCAGTTCTGAAATCTCATTATGCCTAGGAGACAATTTTGGGATTTTTTAAAATTATTGATATGTAATGATATTGTGACAGTTTGATGACTTATTCAACTTCCAACTATTTTCTTTCTTTTGTAAGAGGCAGAATGCTAGATGACTGTGTTCTTTTCTGAAGATAAAGTAGTTGGGGTATTTATACAGGGTTCATGTTAACACAGATCTCTCAACCAATCCTGACAGTTTTAAATCCTGTTATTCTCTTGGCCATTTTCCGTATTTAGTCCACATTTGATTAGTTTGTCCATAGTGGATTGGATGTATGACAAAGTAATAAAAAATTTATTCTATAGAACAAAAGAGACTATTAGTTGCTTCTGGTACTGCCATGTCATACTGTGACAGGAAAGCGTATATTAAAGTGTGTGGTATAAACTGGGGTGGTGATTCACGCCTGTAATCCCAGCACTTGGGAGGGAGAAGCAGGATCTATTTGAGTTGTAGTCCACCCTGGTCTGCAAAGCAAGTTGAAGAATAGCCAAGTTTATGTAGAGAGACCATGTTATGAACAAACAAAAATGCATCATATCATTGACCAGGTGACATCTTTTCTTGTACTTCTGTTGCACAAATATTAATCGAACTACAGCTGAAAGAATACTATAGCTCTCAGAAGGCCAAAGAATCATCCCTTCCTAAAGTGAGTTGGGAGGATTTGAGGACTCTAAACCAAACTGGTCTTCATATATAGTCAAGACTTGACTGAATACAAGACCAATTTCAATTTCAGTTTTCACTAAATGGTCCCTGAGAACATTGGAGCTGCGTTGGGTTATTCTATAGTACTGTAATAGAAACACTGACTTCTGCTTGTCTGATACTTTAATACTAAAGCACCCGTTACAGAACTGCAGAGTGGAAGAAGAGAGGTGGATGGCCATGCCCCAGTCATGCTGACAGGAGTAGGTAAATTGAGGTTGTATAGAAAATATTCTCATGCGCAGTTTGATTTTACATGGATGTAGCTAGGTCCATCACACCATGTTCCTCTATTTGTTACTGGTTTGTCTTCTCATGAAGAATTCTTTCTTTTCTTAGGTACTGTGAACCCCTCTAAATGTGGCTGTCCCTTTGCCTTGAAGATGGCAGCGTGCCAACTTCTCCTGGAGATAACCACCTTCCTGAGGGAGACTTTTTCTTGCCTGCCTAGGCCTCGCACTGAGCCCCTCGTGGTATGTTGAAGCAATGTGGAGTCCATAGCCAGGCTGCTTGAGAACAAGGAAATGGGGCTAGGTTTCCTATACTGCCAGCATCTCTAAATGCTTGAATATCTTTCATGTTTTGTAATTTAAATTTTTAACCAAAGGCTTTTCAGACATAAAAAGACAATCTACTAAAAATACTAGCCCCAAGGTTGGCTTAGAAATCACTGGAGAAAGTACTTTCAGGTACAGTGTTTGACCATGCAGTGAGCATGTCTCGGTCTGATGGAAATGTCTAGGAGCCCATGTTACCCTATAAACAATGAAGAATTTATAGCCAACGTTATTCAGAAATCATTACCCGATTTTCTTTTGTGCCAACATTTCCACAGTTCGTATAGAAGCTTACTTCTCAGTGTTTAGATTCTCAACATTTCCAAACATGTCATTTTCATAGAATTTCTTGTGAATTGTAGTGCGACAGAAAATATAGCTCACCACACACGCACACACGCACACACACACACATACTACACATATTGGCATAAAAATACAGTCATGTGACATGTACTATTTATTTCACTGCACATATAAATTCTATTCAAGGCCTATAAATCTTCAGAGTATGGGTTAACAGGGAACACCTTGGGTCTATAAATCTCTGATAGAAACCAATGGTCTTTTCATCCCAGTCAGGCTGCAACTCAACCTGGGAAACCAAATAAAACCTTCCCCCTCTTTTCCACACAAAATTCCATTTAAGGGTGATTTACAACCCACCTCTCCTGCTGTTAAAACCAAATAGCATGGTCCGGTACCCCAATCCCAGGGTGGGCCCAGAATCTGGATAAAGGAGTCAGTGTTCTGCTATCCCAGAGCACAGCCTCTGACTTTAGTTTTCCAATGTTCTAGAAGACCCATTTCTTCACATTCTTAAACAAAAATGGGCATTTTCAAGTTGGAAACATTTATGAATGGAATGCTTGTTTTCCAGAGAAAACTAGCCTCATTGGGAATGTCAAACTGTATACAATTTGACTGTTAGAAATGGAAATTCTAGCTACTTCCCTCTGTGACATCATATTGACTTGACATGTATTTTTCTGAGTTGTCACTTTCAAAGATCTGTTGAAAGTACTCTGTAAAGTCAAACCCAGATAATCCGATGCATACACTCAGCTTAAAGTCAAGCATAACAAAATATCTGACCTGCAGATGCCCTTCAATATCATTTTTTCAACCTTCTGATTAATAACAGTCCTCGGGAAAGCATAAAGTACATCTGATTGCACGTTTTCAGAATAGCTGCAATTTTCCTCAAAGCATGTCTTGTTTAACTCAGCCACTTTCGTGCTGCCCTTTATCTCTTAAAGCTCTACCTCAGTGACTCTTGTTAGGAAGTCTTTCTCATGTAGCCTATCATATACTGAGGACAAACTTAATCACATCTCCTTGAAGAGCAGTTGCTGGCCTGAGACCTGTCAGTGAAAATGAATCCTTCTATTTTCTTAAGCAGCCATGTCTGTTTCGCTTGAGCACACAGGCAGCACTGCCAGGACTGCAGACATAAGAGTCTCAGCACTGAGATGATCACAGGCCAGGCTGCACAGCAGGGCCTGTGACCAATAGAGACTCTGTAAGCAACTAGAAGAGTTACAGGAAGCACAAAGAAAGGAACCTTCAAAGTCCAAGACTAGAACAGCAGCCTTCCGTTATTTAGTAACAAGAGAAGAAGTGTGCCTTCTTCACCTTGAATGAGGTTTCTGAGACTTGTTGTTCAAGACATGAGCGCTCTCACTGTTATACACTTGTGTATTTTTATTCTTTCCTTTTTGAGACTATAACTTATTTGCATCATTACTCCCTTCTCTTCCTCCATCCAAATCCTCCCATAAAACTTTCTTGCTCTTTTTAAAATTCATAATCTATTTTTTCAATAATCATTGTCATGGCAATGTCTCTATATTTAAGTATCCATATATGTATGCCTATATACATATTTATGTGTGTATATATATATATATATATATATATATATATATATATATATATATATATATATATATATATATATACCCTAAATACTTAAGTCCAACTTGCGTGGTATGTTTTCAGGATTGACCATTTGGTATTGGATAACCCATTGGTGTGTGTTCTTCCCTAAGGAAGACTATCTCGCCTGTTCTTCATATTCCTTAGCTGTATGTAGTTCTGGGTGCAGGTCTGGGGACTCCTGGGCCTCCCCCTTCTTGACCTGACTTCTTTAAAATGGGAGTAAGAGATTTTCCCAGTACAAAATCCCCCATAGTGGCTCTGGCTCACACATGCGTTTTCCTAAACCTGAGCTGACTTCCCACACTTGTGTGCTGAGAAAGTCCATTCAAGGTTATCTTGAATGGCACCCCCTATTCGTGTCTGCAAGTATACCTGTTTTCAACAGTGCAGACATTATCTTCCATTCTTCCAGTCAAAACGTAAGACAGGTATTCCTAGGCTAAATTCAAGATATTGGCAATCTTTCTGTGGTAGAGAAAGACTCTACATGCCTCCTTGTTGTTTTGCCTACCTTCTAGAAACTACTACACCCTTCTTCAATCTTCAGAGGCAGTATTGAATATTGTATGAAGCTTCCTCAGTCCACAGTCAGAGAGATGCCCTCCACTTCTGAGAACACATATAATTAAATTTGGTCCCCTTAGCTAATGGATTGAAATAATCACAAAGTTCTTAGCGTTAATTTTACCCCCAAAGTTCATGTTGCAGTGGAAAACAATATATTCTCAGGCTCTGGGGATTTAGGGCTTAGATATTACTTGGGAACCATTATTCTATTACTATTGTCTTAAATCTGATATATAACTCCTACACTTAGAATTCATTATTTCTGTTTGCTCATCTTTCACCATAGTATTCTGAGTTCCTCAGAGAAGTAATCATTTCTTATTTATGTCATTGTACCTAACATGTTCATACTCAATGCATGATTATGTAATTAACGTGTAAGTGTCAAAGATGCCTCCCAGACATCGAACCAAGAGTTAAGAGGGTGAAGAAGCTCATTCGAAGTTTTGTATTGTTGGAAAATAAAACACATGATGAGAAGCCATCAGTTAGGGGACACTTACTTTCCTATTCAAGAATATTTTTAAGCCCACAATTTAAAACAAGAAATAAGAATATTTTATATATAATTGCATGTGATTCAGAATGAATAATGGTTTACCACAATACCGGTACAGTAGAAAGAACACGATGCCTCCAGCCCACCATTGCAGACTTAGGAAATTGAGGCAGAGGCAGGGGTACCACGAGATCAGCTTTCTAGCTTTAGAGCGAGAACAAGGGAGGGAGATAGATAGATAGAGAAGGAGAATAGAGGGAGAGAGGGAGATAGATAGATTGATTGATTGATTGATTGGTTGATTGATTGATAGAAGACAGATAGATAATGAGCTCAGGACATCCCAGCACTTGTATGCTCTTCTATGACATTTCAGGACTTGGAAAGCTGCAGGCTTCGTCTAGACCCTGAATTGGATAGGCACAGATATGAGAGGAAGATCAGCTTCGCAGGAGTTCTGGATGAAAATGAAGACTCAAAAGATTCTCTGCACAGCAGCAGCCACACCATCAAATCAGACGCAGGTGCTGAAGAGAAGAAAGGTAGGGAGACGCAAGGGTCACTTCCTGTTTCTGGCTTTCTCACAGGATATATTTGATCTGGGGTTTAAACTACAAAGCCTGTATGACCAAATTCTTGGCCGCACATAGAGCTGACTGTGGGCTTTTCACACCCAGTGAGGTAGGAGACACCACTAGTTAGAGGTTGGACTTGTCAACTAGAATGCTCTGAGCTACAGTGCCAGCTCAGCGATTCTCTTTTAACCACATTGAACATGAGACACGATCAGCTTAAAGATGACCCATTATTTTATTAACCAAAAAGAAAGGGAAAACACCCAAATCCAACTATTCTGCAGTAATCCCTTATCACTTTGCTTGCCTTTATTTTTATTGAAAGAGGACTTGGGACAGTAAAATAAATGTATATAGTCAATGTTATTCTTATATATATCCTTGCACAATTAAAAACAGTATGACTAAAATACACTGGTTAAAGCTTTTTAACTTACAGTCCAAAATTCGTAATTCCTTTTCAGTTCAGAGTTGTCAATGTCCATGTTTTTCTATAGGATAATGTCTTCTATAGCATCTGAATGTTAATGAATGGCATGTCAGTTCAGAAATGGAACAAAGATTAGTACATATATAATCTATATAATGAGAGATATATAAAAAAAATCTGAAAGACCATCAGCCACAAAGTACACGTGTCTATGCTAGTTATGGAAAGAAGATAGGAACAGTGTGAAGCTAGTCTGCCTTGATTCTTCTTCGGGGCTGTCAAGCTCATACCCTGACCCACTGTCCCACCCCTACTACCGCTTGGCCTTGGTGCTAGGAGCAGTTTGTATGCATTGCTACCGCTGCTTTCATGGTCACAGACAAAAGCAAGAACAGTCATATTTCAGTAGCCACTTAGCACTAAGAATTCTAAATCAAGTTTTACAAACATCAGACTGTGAAGGAAAAGAGGAAGA
The DNA here is from genome assembly GCF_947179515.1 of Apodemus sylvaticus. Classification (NCBI taxonomy): domain Eukaryota; kingdom Metazoa; phylum Chordata; class Mammalia; order Rodentia; family Muridae; genus Apodemus; species Apodemus sylvaticus. Next base: position 46,650,137 of record NC_067480.1, on the reverse strand, counting down.
GCCTATGAAGATGGGTCCCTTATGGCTCAGCCCTGTATAACCTTGTCTGCATAACTTACTTTTAAAACCACAGTGCTCTTTCTAGTCAATCGAATGAGCACCTTTTCACTAATGAGCTTTCATTAGGGCAGTGCACCAGGAGCTTAGAATGTATGTGTAAAGCGAATTGAGGGACATGGTAGGTTACCATTGCCATCCTCATGTTCCTACATTATGAACGGCTAGATCAGAAATCAACACAGAAAATCCTGGAGCTGAAAAACGTCACTTTAAAGTAAGTCATTTAAGGATGCTCTAAAATGTCAACCTCACTATCTTGCTTTTATATTTTTATTATTTTATATTTATATTTTATATTTTATATATTTTATATTATTGTAAATTTTGTTGTCCTTCCATGACTTGTGTAAAGACGTTTAAATCAATCTGTACATCTCTTCAGAAAATTGATAGTGTACATTGACATGTTTCCAGTGTCTATAGACAATGAATGAGTGCATATTTGATGACCTTAATCAATTGATAAGTGCCATAGTGCTATATAGGGAAAATACAAAATATTCAAGTCTCCTAGGAAAGGAGCTGCAGTGAGAAAAGTTTGCATAGTTCAACATCAGAAATATTCAAACATATACTATTTATAAATATATACCAACAATATTTTAATTGAGTGGTGATATTTTGCCACTCAAACTTAATACCATAATTATTTATAGGAGTTGAATAAAAATTAAAAATACTCACCCAGTTAATCTTAAGTCAAGTAAATTCTAAATCATCTTTAATAGTAAAGTATTTCCCAGCACTTGGGAGGCAGAGGCAGGTGGATTTCTGAGTTCGAGGCCAGCCTGGTCTACAGAATGAGTTCCAGGACAGTCAGGGCTCCACAGAGAAATCCTGTCTCAAAAAACCAAAAAGAAAAAAAGAAAGAAAGAAAGAAAGAAAGAAAGAAAGAAAGAAAGAAAGAAAGAAAGAAAGAAAGAAAGAAAGAAAGAAAGAAGAAAAAAGAAAATAAAGATAAAGTATTTGCTTAATTTTAAGAACATGTCAACTTCACTATCAGTTATACAATTTCCTTTACTGTTCTCTCACCTAGTGATTTTTATCATACAACATACATATGTTAATATATAAATGCTATCTCATAAATAAACAACAGAAATATAAACCTATAAATAAAATGAGAATATAATTATAAAATGTTCTTGATTAGTTGACAAATGACTCCCTAAAGATTTGTAAATATCCTGTAAACTGTTTGAAAAACATCAGCTACTATAGACAATATGAAAATGTGACAATGAGACACTGCTAACTGTAATTACTATTTTTTAATGCTATGGTTTTTATAGAAGAAAAAAATAGCTCCTGAAATAAACAACTTAGAAACAAGTAGGTTCTACCAAAGAAAATGAATATGAACTTATCCTTAAGAACTGAAAATATCCTTCCAAGATCTCTAAGCAGAATCCATGAAATATTTTTGCCCCTGCCCCAAAGACAAACTAAAACTAGTATTGCAAAATGCAAAAACATCTCCTCATTCAGCATCCAGCTACTGAGTACCTGCTCTATACCAGGAACTAGTACAAGTTCCAGAAGGTGGCCATTAACAAGAGCATATTCCCATGTATATTTCCGTTCATAAGCAGATAACAATTGGCATCACAGTTAATAACATGAAATGCCAGACTTTCAGTATATGTAATGGAAAGTAAAACTAATTAAGGCAGTGCCAATGATCTGGCATAGAAAGATATATGGTGAGGGAAGATTCTAATAATGGGCATTAAATTGAGAGACTTTCATTGGGCATTTCAGTAACACAGAAGGCTGAAGAGTTCCAAATAGAGGCAACTATGAGTCTACGTAGTTCATGATGTCTTGAAGAGTAAACTTGGAGCATTTGAATGAGGATAAAAGGATCAACCAAGTTTGGGAAGAGTTGAGGGAGACAGAAAGGCAAGGAAGGGGCAGGTAGAGTCTAGTGGATATGCTTATAAATTCAATTCTAGCATTTGATTTTAAATGTGTTAGAGGTTGTTGGTCCTTGTATGTGACTAGACATGTAGAAGCTGGGAGGAACAAACAGAGGTAGTTTCATGGACCAGAGAAAAGGTAGCAGGACTTTGAACTCTTGTGATATTTTAATGCATAGAGGCAGGAGGACTAGCTGATGGATACGATGTGCAAAAGGAGATGGATTATCCAATTCAAATGAGTCTGTTTCATTTTGAATCTAGTTTTTTTATTGTTATGAAGACAAAGGCTCAAATTCAGTAGTGTATAGTCTCAGATGGCATATTTCACAAATGACATTAAGCCTAAATTCTCATGGCTGTGTCCCTTTTAACTAATTGATGTCATAATTCTGAACCCTAATTTTTCAGGGCTGCAGGAGGTCTCCAATTATCTTTTATGTTAGAACAAATTCTCAAAATTAAGTCTCCTTCAGATCCCACTAACTTCAAGTTATTTAGTTCCATTTGTAGCCTGAAAGTGTCATAAACTCCAGCAAAAGGCATTAGTATGTGCCTCCATTTAAAAAAAAATCTAAGAATTATCACTGTAATCTACTCTTTATTTCTCAATACCCATGAGATTGCAGTAATGGTCATTAAAAATAATTAACCATAAAGTCTAAATTAAGCCTGCAAATATATTGGAAAATACAGTTTGGTGAATCCTGTGTTACAATTAAACCACAACATAGTGCTCTTCCTATAGCTCCTGTGACATTTATCCAACTTTGCTGAAAAAACTCCTTCCAGATGTGCAGTTCTATCCAAATGAGTTCAGGAAGCTCCAAGAAGGTTGCACAAAGCAGAACAGTAGTAACTAAGTTCTTTCCATCACAAGAGTAATCCAGAGTCCATTCAATTATTCTCCATGAATGCTTCTGACCCCCTTATATGGTATTGAAAGTGTACATTTTACTCACATTTTAAAGAATTCAAGTTTTATTATTGTCTCATATAGGCATTTTGTTGTAGGAGAAACCAAACCTAAAATACAAAATATAGTCAGAGCTTGATTTAAATAGTGAATAGAATATATTGTTCAGATCTTAAATGTGTAAAGCTAGCCCCCTTCTTCTAATGGTTTTTGAACTCTGAAAACTCACTGTATACCACTGGTATCAAATGAATAGTGACACTATTAAAACTTGAAAGAAAGAAAAGATATATATATATTACCTGAAAAATCATTGCGCTTTTGATTTTTATAAAGTGAGCATTTATAAACTTTAAACAAGTTTCTTTTACTACTTTATTCCCACCCTGGTGATTGTTTCTTCCAGAATACTGAACATGAATAATGCATGCCCTTCTTGTTATATATATATGCTATAAGAAAGCACAGGGCATGCAACATTTATAGTCCTATATCATTGGTTCTTTGATTGAGAAGAGGATGCTATGAAATCCCTAAATGATTGAAAATACAAGTACATCAAATAGGTGCATGTTCACATGCATGCACATGCACACTGCATTCTCCTGAAGAAATAAAATTCTTAATGTGTTTGCTAAGAAGCAACATATACCCTACTGCTGACTGTCAGAGAGAGGTGCTTCTGTGTGTTTATGCATTAATAGGTTACTCTAAAGAAAAGGATTCCAATGACAGTTTTCCAAACTCTCTAAGTCCCATTTCATTGGGAAAACAAAAACTGTAATGTATGGATCTATTGAACCAAATAAGAAAGCGTTTGAAATCTGCTAGCAGATCTTGGTAATGATGCTGTGTAAAGACACTCATGCTTGTGAACCCTGGGCCAGAATGAGGGCAGATCATTCCCAGCCAAATGTGTACTTTGCCCAAGAAAGATACTGCACCAGCTCTGCCTGGTCACTCTGGTCTCATGCCTGTCCAAACCTGGTGACTGGGGCCTGTTAGTAAGGTCTCCATCTACAAATGCTGCTCAATCAAGCTGAGAGTTGGCTGATCAGAGACAAACTGTGAAGAGTGTGGATCTAAACTGGCCGGGGAAAACTAAGCGGGGAAAGCCCTATTTTATTCTTTTAATACAGTTCCCAGCAGGAAGATCAGGATAGGAGGTTCTCGACTGCTCCAGATTAAAGGAACCCGCAGTTTCCAGGTGAAGAAGGGGGGTTCCTTGTCCAGCATTCGCCGAGTCGGCAGCTTAAAGAGCAGCAAGTTATCACGGCAGGACTCAGAGTCTGAGGCTGAGGAGCTGCAGCTGTCCCAGAGCAGGGACACTGTCACTGACCTAGGTAACATAGAAGAGTGGGGTGTGCAGGGACGTGGGGGGTAGGAAGCCAGGACTCAAGTCCTGGAACAGCCAAGTCCATTTCATCACATGTGACTAGAGCAAGAGCAGAGCCAGAGTTTAGACAACGCATTCTTTAGAGAGCCCCACTCTGCTTTTGAGCAGGTTCACGTGGTGCCCGGAAGTCCTGTCCAATTGTGAACTGATGCAGCAGATGATGCGAGAATCTGAGACTCTCCATCTTAACTGAGCTTCCCTATGAAGTTGATGCTGCTGCCTCAAGGACCACACTTTGAGCTGTGAGCATAGAAAGTGTTCATTAGGGAATGAATATATGTGCTGGCAACAAAGACAGCTTTAGAACTCCAGGTGCTTATTGCTATTCTATCCATTAGGACGTTCAAAGTCAAATGTCAAGGACTTTGATGTGGTAGTCATTTCAAAGTAAAAACACCAGGAAGGAGTGGTGCTTTAGACCTGATACCTAGAGGTCTCTGGTATATCTCCTAGTTTTAAGGATGTGTTCTCATCCACCATCCAGCAGGAATAGTTGTTCATTGTTCTGTAAGGATGCTCTTGTAAAATGTGTTAAGTGTACAAGGATGAGCTATAAATACAATCAAAGCACTAACGCTTTGGGTTACAACTGTTGGCAATGAAGAGGCTCCAGATCTTCCATGAAGTTGTCCAGTATATGGACATCATAACAGACAAGGAAAAGACTAAGTATGATAAATGTAGAGATCACATTGGCTGCCTGCAAAAGTCTTTAGCACAAGTTTAAGCACATTCTCCCTCCCATACATTCTCCACTTTCAAGGCAGCAGTAAGTGTGGATAAATGATCGATAAAGTCTGTCAAATGGAAGCTGAGTAGCTAATCAAGGAAAGTTTAAAATAGAAAATGCTTCTACATCCACCCACCTCGCCTTTAAAAATAGATAATGTATGCATTAGTTAAGATTCAGCTTACTTTTTCGAGGAGATAATGAGACGGGGGGGGGCGGTGATTTCTGTTGTTGCAGGACGAACATTATAACCATCGGTGTTCAGAATTATCTGAACTCATCCACATATCCTCACCAGTCAAGTCAAAGTAACCATACTAGAGATACAACTTGGCTACTTAAACAATCCTTGAAGCTTTTAGATTTGATGGCAAGGCTCTGTGGGTAATAAACTAAATGGCGAGATTTCCTTTACGCCGCCCATTGAGAAGACACAAGGCTTGTTCACAATTGGCTGTCATTGATTTCAAATCACCTTAATCCCTCCAAGGCCCCCTCACAGAGCTGAAAAGGCTCCCAAAGCCAAGCCTGATGTTCACAATAGTAGTACAGGTACAGCCACAACCCCATGAAGGCATTATTTTATCACCCTGTGATGTTGGTGCCCATCAGTTTGTGTCCCTGCTTAGCCACAACTGTGACATCTGGGCAGTCTGGAATGGATCTGGGCACACTGAATATGTAACTGGCTCCCCTCAAGGAATTCACCCGTTTATCTTCCTTCTGCTCTCATGTCTTGACATGGAAGCCATATTAGCAGAGATCACCATCGTTTTTTGACTTGCTAGTTCAGGTGGTGTTAAAGGAACGGCTCGTATTAACAGCCTTCCAACAATGTCATGTGCCCTGTAACTTGCTGGGCTATAGTAGAGTCTGCCCTTGGATTCAAAAGCATGGACAATGACACCATACTGATATGTCCTCCAGGGAGACTGAACATTGAACTCTTTCTCTGTGTTCTTTTTTTTAAAGAAGGGAGTCCTTGGAGCGCAAGTGAACCCAGCATTGAGCCCGAGGGAATGAGCAATGCCGGCACGGAGGAAAATTACCACAGAAACATGTCATGGCTTCACGTAAGTGTCCATAGAAATCTCTAAAGCAAATTCTTTTCAGCACTGGGGAAGATTCCTAGAGAGAGAAACAGACTGTCGACATGAGAGCACTTCTAACAGAAAGTATAGTCTAAGTTAGCTGAGGCACTCTACTCAGGGTGGCAACATTATTCTGCTAGACTGTGTCTGGGTAACTAAGACCATGGACTTTTGTTAAGTGGCCAGTCTGTGGGTCATCACATGTCAGGAAAATCTATGAGAGACTGAGCTACACTGATAATCAAAATACCCTGAATGACCCAGGCCAGACAACCTGGTCAATTTTAAACATATTATCATGAACTTGAGAGCAAGGTTGGTGTCGTTTTTTCACTGTGTTAGGGATAAGCATTGGTGAAGGGTTGCTGTGAATATGTAGTAGTACTCATGTACAAAATTATCGAAAAAAATTAAGTTGTAAATGGGAATGTGAAGATTCTACGTGAGAAGATAGATAGACAGTGTGCAAAGGCATGAAGCCCTCCCGTAAAACCTTTAGGTGTAGGTTGGAGCAAAGACTTGAAATAGGAGTGAGAAAGGAATGTGCTTTCTCCTCATAAGATTCCTGAAAGAATATCTCAGCTATGTGAACCTTTTGGTGCTCTTCTTGTCCTGTCCTTAATATACTCCTGTCTTTTCGTGGACAAGGCAGATGAAAAATGACAGGAGCACAGTGATACAGAACGTCTTTATGTTTAGAAACCTATAGGATGGGTACCCACAAGAAGGCACCTGCTAATAACTATGGGATTTTTTGATGTTATGTCCGTGTTGGCTGATTGAAATAAGTGAATCTCTGTGGTACAGGGAGTTGATCGTTGGCAAAGTTGTGCATGTATCCATACACAATGTGCTAGGGAGCTGTCTAGACTTTCTGCTCAAGCTGTATCTAAAACTACTCTAAAACAAGTTTTCTTAACATAAAAATGTTTAGAGGCTTCACAGGATCCTATTCTATGGTAAGGATTCACTCTGTCCTCTGGCAGATAACAAAAATATTCCAATATTTATTTCCCAGAGCAGTGAAATTGTCAGTATCTATTCCTTTTGTCAGCTAGTTTCTGCGTGGCTTCTTTATCATCCAGTCAGTAAATAGCTAGAAAGAAGTGGCTTTGTAAACACTCAGTGGCCTTCTTCTCTCTGACCCTTTTTTATTGGGCAAGCCACTTATTTTTTTTGTTCAACAGGGGTGTTCATACCATTCAAGAGGGAGCTATCTATAACAGGGTTGGGATCTCAGTTTCTCCTGTTTGTCTGATATTTGGGGGTACAGCTTTACCTCGGGTCTTCTGCTTGTCTGCTGTAACATGGTCCCTTTGGTGGCTTGGTCAGTGAGCTTGAAGCATGTGCTGTCCACGTGTGCAGCAGCCAGAGGAGGGTGCTGGTTGTGTTCCTTTATCACTTTCCATATCATTCCTTTAAGGAAGCATCTCTCACCTTAGCCTCAAGCTGACCCATTGACCCATTTCAGCTAAGTGAGCCAGCTCTCAGGGTCTGCCTGTTTCTGCCTGCCCAGTGCTAGGGTTATATACACATGCAGTGACACCCAGCTCTTCTGTATATTCTGAGGCTTTCAAAGTCATGTTCTCATGCTGACACATACTCTCACACACTAAGCCATCATGTTAAACCAGAAGCTGCTCTTATTTGTTTACCATGTGAAACCTCGAATCATGACAAACAGCTTCATTAAAGAGTCAGCTAAGAAGAGATAAATCGTCATCATATACGTAGTCAGAGAGGGGCCATTCCAATACCTTTGCCATATGCTAATTGGTGAGAAGCAAGTTGTTAGTCTAACTCACACTCCGTCGAAGGAGCTTTAACAGAACATAAATACTATATTGTATAGATCACTAGGTGTCAACTTAGAAATATACCTAGTAAAAGAATGTTAGTGGCAGGATTTGAAAGTTATAGATTATAGATTACCAAACCAGTTGTACCTGACATCAGAACTTACATATGAGAATTTTCTGAGGCAAAGCTTAGTGACATGCTCTGTGTGTGTGGGGGGGGGGGGTACACTTGTAAATCTTTCTTCATGTTTCTCCTGATCACCAGATTCAGAATAATGAATAAACCTTTAGAATTCTCATGTATGCCTGCTTCACGCTGCAGTATAAAGCAAAATATCCAAAGACACATAGTGAACCTTGAGATAGGTTAAAAATTCTACCAAGACGCAATTTTCATTTCTTGAAGACCTTGCAGGCTCAGATCTTGTTGGCAGGGGTATGCAGGTGACTGTTGGTGTCATCTGCACCTCGGAATAAATAAGCCCTGTTGGTCTTAAGGCAGCTCTGTCTGCCAGGTCGGTTCAGTTGGCCTCCTCTGCATGTATGTGCACTGTGGTCTCATCCAGGACAGTGTACAATTTTTCACCGTTTAGTTTCCCAGGTGACAGAAGCCTTCTCTATATATTCTTCTTTAAGGGAGATTACTTTAAAAGTTATACACCTGGGTTCCAATTCCTAGAACCCAAACTCAGGTCACAACCATCCAAAACTCTAATCCCAGGAGATTCAACACCCTTTTCTGGCCTCCACAAGCACCAAGCATGCGTGTGATACACATATAGACATGCAGACAAAACACTCATATACCTAAAGTGAAATAAAATTTGAAGCATTTTTAAGTTGTAAACCTGGGGTCTGGGGGCATGGTACAGTGATAGAGCACTTGCCTAAGCATGCACAGTTTCCAGAGTTGTATCCCTAGCACAAGCCACAGACCTGGGGTAAAGAGAAGTAGCTCGGTGCTGGATATGTATGTCCTTTGCATGTGCAAAGCCCTAAATTTCAGCACTAAAATTGCAACTTCAATTTGCAAATTTCAGTTGCAAATTCAAGGCCCTTCATTTCTATCTTAAAATAACTGTATCCTTTAAATCAGCCAAGTTCACTTGGAGAATCCTAATGGGAAATCTCAGGAAATATAGTTGAAACTGTTTTTTTTTTTTTTTAAAGAGAGAGCTAGGATTGCTTTAAAGTCACAGTAGCAACTGTGTGGATGGAGCCAGAGAGCCTATGGTTGAGTTGTAAGGAGACTTCGTGGTGGGGCTCAAGTTTCATTACAAGATGACCATTCAGAGTGAAGGTGCAGAAGTGTTTCCAAGCACCACATAGTACTGGGAGTAGTTTGGGGTACACCCTGCTATTCAGGGTCAGTTAGAGAACTCTGGAACTGAACTCAGTGCTGAATACTCTTCTGTATGGTTATGATTACATTGTAAGAGCTGGGATGAGGTTCTTGAAACTATTTGGAAGTCATATACCTCACACCCAGTGTTTGAGTGTCTCTAACAGATCCTTTTATCAATCGTGTATGGAAGGAGAGCAAAGGACACGTGCACAGAGACCGGCCATTCTCCTACAGGAGAGTCTCTGCCATTCTCCTACAGGAGTGACTGAGCTACTGTCATTTGCTCACTGATTAAGAGCGCATGCTCTCTGGAGTTAAAGTAAATCAAAAAAAAAAAAAATCACTTACTTGAGAGCCAACCAAAAAGTCATTTATTAACTATAGACATCTGAGGCTTAAATGACTGAAAACTAGGAGTTGAATTAGAAAACATCAGAAGGATGGAAGAAAGACATTGCAATTTCTGTTTGATGGAATTTTTCATTTTCTCCCAACCTAGTTGTCTGTCTGGTGATATGTAATCTACTTTAACTTCAGAAAGCCTTTCTATTAAGCAGAATTTTAATCTACACTATAAAAAATATACTAAGAAAACAATAAAATTTTAGTTACCAAATATTAGGGAGTGTCCTGAGGCTAGGGAGGACATCTAGTTTTGCTCCAAGCATGTAAACCTTCAAATTTTGTGCTCCTGTGTTTGTATTGAACTAAGTTGTATATGGCTTTTTTGGTTTTGTTATTTTCTTTACTAATAAGACATTGATAATTATGGACAAAAACAAGCTATAGTTTTGAAATTTTGAGTATGTAAATAATGTATGTATAAGCAATGTGTAAATGTGTATATTTTATACTTATTCTTATAGCACTTGTATCTGATAAGATTTCTGTAAATACATTTTATAAAATTATTAATAATAATAATAAGAAGAAGAATTAATAATAATGAGTTCATCCTCTGACTTTCTGACTTTCCCTCTTCCATGCTTCTGCTCCCTTGTTGCCTGGTTAAATGTGTGGGATTTTCTTTTTCTTTTCCAGGTCATGATCTTACTATGCAATCAACAAAGTTTCATTTGCACACATGTGGACTACTGCCATCCACACTGCTACCTGCACCACAGCCGCTCCTGTGCCCGGCTGGTCAGGGCCATTAAATTGTTGTATGGGGACAGTGTGGACTCCCTGCGTGAGAGCAACCACATCAGCAACGTGGCTCTGAGGGGCAAGAAACAGAAAGAGGTGAGTGAGCAGTCACAGGGTAATATACCAAGGGCAGGAAAAACGATGTATTTATAGTGATGTTTTTATCTTCCCTGGAAATATAATATCAGGCAAAACCAAATGTAACAACCAACAGATCTGTGCAGCTCTAAGAAAAGACAGAAAATATGTGCAAGACAGGCAGATGCTTCGTCTGTGCTTGTGAGTAAACATGGAACATTTCCCTGGCCTTTGTCTTATAAAAACGAATTCAGAGAGATTGTGATGATTGGTAAGTAACCTCAGAGAGAATAGCATCTCCCTGGGAGCTGTGAACATGACCCCTCGCATGACAAGTAAGACTTTGCAGGTGTGGTTAGGGAGTGTCCTGGATTGTCTACATTGGCTCAGGGTAGTTATATGTCCCATCATATAGGAAGAAAGGACTTCTGGGAGTCAGGGGCAGAACAGATGACAATGGCAGACAGCTGGGAGGGGCCATGAACCCAGAACAAACTAGAAAACTCCAGACTCAGAGAAAGTCAGGAAACACTGGATCCTTCCACATCCTTTGAAATGTGTGACCTTCAGAACTGCAAAGCTCACAAACCCGGGGTATTTTAAGTCTTGGGTAGTTTGTTGGAGCAGCAATACAGAGCAAATAGAAGTATGCATTATGAAGCAATACAAGCAATAAATGGCTCAACCATCCACACAGATGAGCCAAGCCACACTAAGAAAAGTCGTTCAAGATGCTATCACATTTCCAAGCATTAAGCTGCTCTTTCAGTTGAGCTGCCAGAAGGTGACCATGACTGCCTTTCCTCCTGCCAAGGAACATTTCAGTTACCCACCTGCCCCTGAACAGTGTAACCAAAATGACCATTCCATGGAATGCCCTGGCTTCCTCTCCAGATGCTTTTCTCAAATGATTTTGCAAAGAGATTTTTATGTAACACCTGCTCACCTCAATAAACATTCTTTTTTTTTTTTTGGTTTTTGCTTTAATTTATTTATTTATTTATTTATTTATTTATTTATTTACATTGCAGCTATAGGCAAACTTATCAGAGCAGATAAGCTATTAACTGAAAATAAGCAGGAGAAAAGGATCTTTCTACTACAGAGTTTACAGTCCAAGTTTGGGCTTAGATTGGGAAATAATATATACTACAAGCAGTTTGAGAATGTGAACAATGAGACCAAAAATGCAGTTCAATTATGTAACATGTTTAATATTTCACTGTTCAACATGGTGTTTTTATATCAAAGCTTTTTTATTTTAATTTGCAATTCCAAGTTACAGTCCATCCTAGCAAGAAAGCCAATGGAACAAAAACTTAAAGCAGCTAGTCACATCACACTCACAACAAGACCGCAGATTAATGTATTTATGCTCATTTGTTTGCTCAAGAGTTGTTTTTTTCCAACTTTTATTCAATCCAGAACCTCCTGTCTAGAGAATGGTGCTACCCACAGTAGGCTGGGTCTCCACACACATTGATTAATGGGATTAAGACAATCACCCACAGATATGCCCATAAGCCAACCCAATGTAGACAATCCTAGGTTAAGACTATCTCCTCTGGTGAGTCTAAGTTGTGTCGCCATTATATAATAAATATTATTCTCCTTACTTAGCATTTCATCTAAATTTGAAGGAATTTTACTTAGGTTTTTCTCATTGCCTTTTATTTGACCATCCATCCACTTATCTATTCAACAGAATTGTAACGAACCTCAGGACCATGCTGAGCCCATATATTGTTCAGAGTGTAATAATGGACCAAAGAGGACTGAAGTTCTAGCCTAGTTGCCCTAGCATTCATAAGTCCTGGGTTTGATCTATATATAGTACCTCATAAACTGTGCGGTAGTGGTGCATAGATGTCATCTCAGCACTCAGGAGATGGTAGAAGGAAGAGAAGAAATTCAAGATGTTCTTTGGGTACACAGTGAGTCTGAGGCCATCCTGAGATACATGAGACTGTCTCAATAATAATAGTAATAGCTCAAATTGCCCAAGAAAGCCCTTGTCTTCAAATGTCATGTCTTATCTGAGGGAAAGACACTAATCAGACAAATGTTTAGATTGATTTAAATTGCATCCATCGTAGCTGCAATGGAGAGGCACACTACTGAGAGCTGAGGATTTGCAAGGGGAAAATGACAACCTTTCCAATAAAGAAACAAGTCGCCTTTTGACAAAAGGGTTCTTCAATATTAATTGAGGTCAGGACTTTCTATCCACAAAAGAGGTGAGTGCATGGGACCATGGCTGCAGCTCTGATGGCTGTGGTCCACGATGAGGCTCCATATGCAGATAGAGATCCTACTCATACCCAATAGGGCCCAGATGCTTCAGTGTTTTAATCTATCCTTTGAGTCCCAAGGATCCTCTGCCACTGAATTATGAATCCTGAGATTGAAGAAATCGTCCATTTTGTATCCTATGTGACATTCTAACAAACTACTTATGTGTGAAAGAAGAATAGTAAATATTGACTAATTAGCAAGGTTATAGACCAGGATGACTTGTGAGTGTGACTACCTGCTGCTCTCCTGTGAGTTGTCAGGAAGCTTCAAAAAAGCCATGTGACCTTCCGTTGTGGCTTTTTCCTTTGAAGGAAAACAAATAGATGTGCCTTCAAGCTTTATAGACTTTAAACTAGTCATCCAAGTGAAGGAATGATATATATTAATGGTGTGTGGCAAACATTGTATTTCCAAAATACAAGCTTTCTGCTCAACCCCATTTTCCCTCTTCGTAATAATTTTGATTTGCCTGTTTGGAATCTGTCATATGAATGAACAGCACCCCCCCCCTTCCAGAAATGGAATAAAAATGGAAAAAGCGCAGTACGTCAAGGCAAAAAGCAATGGTCTGGTTAGAATCATCTCTGCGCAGTTGACATTTCATCCGTGTTTCCTCTTGAGCTGGTTCTTTGGGCAGAATCTATTTGTGATGCCCAGTATATTTTATATCCTGCCAATAGATCCATCTGAAAATCTTCACTTTGCTTCGAATGCTCAGGAACTCATTATACGTTCTGTTACTTAGTCTCAGCACCCTTCAAGCAGGAAGCTTTTATTTTCTGTCTATGTATTTTCATTCTTCTGTATTCATGATGACTTCACCAAAGAATTCTACAATGTTTTTTTTTTTCTATACCTACTGAAAGTTAAGGCAGTCTTGGGTACTTTGTTCAACTCTATGCGTTTAGAACTATATTCTAAATAGAGTATAAGTTCACTTAGTGCTTGATATGAAATAAACAGAGTTATTTCTTAGCTGCTGCTATAGATCAACTATAATAATCAAGAGTGCACAAAACAAGCTTTTTCTGTCAGTCAAACAGAAGACTGGGGTCAAGGATGCACTCATCACCACAGAGAAAGGACCCAGTGTGGGTGGATACGATGAAGCCAATGCAAATGGCAAGAGGAAGACCGGTTTCCTACAGAATATTTTTCCAAAACCACTCCTAGTGCTATTCTGAGACAAAGAGCAGATTATATCTCAATCAGTAGGCCAGAAGGAAACACAACTACTTAACAACAAACATGCATAATTTGTGTGTCTAGTTGCCTTTTGGAAAGAATCACTCCTCCATTGGTGTGCTGTTCTTTCCTAAACCATAAAGAAACCCCTCCCAGGACAGCCCGGCCGGGTGGTTCCTACTTTCCCAAATTTTCAGTACATATTACCTCCATCTTTAAGAATGTTTTATGGCACATGCCTCCTCTTTTGTTTGCCTTTACTATCCATTATCCTGCTTGCCTTTTTGATGCATCCCTAAAGGGGAGGCAAGGGAAGCCATCACCATAAATGTGCTCTCAGCAGAACCACAGATGTTAGCTAAGCCCCTGGCATAGGGTTACACAATAAATACTCTTGAATTATTCAATGAATAAGTAAAAACATTACTTTAAATAGTTAAATATTATTTTTCTGTAATCAATAATCATTTAATGAACAGAATTCCATTCAGACAAATTTACTGAAGCCAGGGTCAAAGAAGCAAGCAGCCAACCCCTGCCCTCCCCCAAGGAATCCATCACCAAAGCTGCCATCTGGCAGCTCCTCATCTCTGCCTCTCTCTCTCTCTGCATCATCTCTGCTGACTAATCTGTCCTCTGGCCATCAACTCTTGCTTTGCACATATTATGTTTTAGACTGAAAATCCCAAGGTGGTAACACTCTTTCTAGCCCCTAACAGTTCTCGCTATAGAAGAGTAACTTGTTGGTGCCTGGTTCTCTGTTTAAGCTAAATCCTGTAAGTGAGGATTCCTTAGCCAGTCCAGACTGATTTTGCATTGCAAATGTAATCTAGAGCAATAAAGTATGGCTAATTTTAAAAGATACATTAATATACATAACACACACACACACACACACACACACACACACACACGGCAATAGTTGGCCTTCCCCAGTAACCCTGAGAGATCTAATGCCCTGTCCTTATGGCTATCTCTTTTGACTCATCTGATGTGACAGAAGCACATCAGTACTGGATAAGGTCCTTGCTACATAAATGTTCCTGAAAACAACAAAATATCTATTTACTCCATACAGAGAAGGAGGCAGCACACCAAAGGAAGGATTCCATCCAAGCCCAGCTCAGTGAACCGATGAGTTATACACTCCCGGCCAGCTATACTAGAAAGTCTCCTTGACAACAGAATTTTCTTTCATATAATCTCAGGGTGCCTCATAAGAGTCTGGAGAACCTCTCGAGGGTCTACCCTCTCTCCTAGTGGATAGGAAAATAGTTTACCTCCTGCATGTGATCACAGTTATTCTGCTGCACAACAGTATGTTCACATCTATCCTAAAGCAAACAGTTGAATACAGTCCTCTCATAGTGATGACTTCTCTTATTTGTCTTTGTTTATTCAGCTCAGATTTCTCGATAGATTCTTGTTTGATGTCTAATTCTAACCATTTATGTAGTCCAGTGAGATCCCAAACTGCAGAAACCACTTCTAGATGCCATAGGAACCAACCCAGCATTCTATTTAATGCTTAGATTTGGGTTTTTGTCTTGAGTTTCATTTTAAAAGCAAAAAAAACAAAAACAAAAACAAAAACAAAAACAAAACAAAACAAGAAATAAAACACCTTTCACAGTAGTTTCATCTGAGTCAAGAGTCATACCAGAGAGGTACTTCAGGACTCTCACACACTACGCCAAGTCTGTCTTACACATGTTTCCATCACTGGTATTTACCGCCTGACTCTAAGTCATTCAAACAGTGTGACCAGTACGTGGCTCTGAAGGGAAAGTCACACTCCAGGTGTCATACTTCCTTAGTACATGTGCAAGCATGTACTCTTCCTGGGAGAGCTAGCAGACAGAAGCAAACACAGCTCTGTGGGCCCAGCACACTGGCTTTAATGTAAGTGCTCAGCCTTTCTACTCTTGAACTGGACACTATTGGGTCCTATAATTTAATGGAGAAGAATTATTTATAAGTAATCATGAAAGGATACAATAGCTAGCCAGAAGACAAAGGGATACACTTGTAAAAGTCAAAATGAATGACCCACCCCACCCCCAGAAAATACTTAGTATAAAAATCACAGTGAAATGATTGTTTACTATTGTGTGCTAAGATGCATCAAGGGAGGAAGACTAAACTGAACCCAGGAATTACTGTTATTAAATTAGAAATATGGGCATTTTTTTTGCTTTTTTCATAGTTTCTATCTTTTCTTTTACTTACTATTGTGTACTTTACACAATACACAGATAGGGATTTTTAAATATCACAAATCTTTTCAGAAGATATACCTCTACACTTCTGTGGGAAGCTATTGCTATAAATAATTTTTAAAATTTTTCATTATATATATATATATATATATATGTATGTATGTATGTATGTATGTATGCTATTTATACAGCATATTTCCCAAGTGTTTTATGTTCCCAAGCACGTACTTCCACGGTTTTTATTCTTTTTCTTTCAAACCCACAGCTAGAGTTCTAATCTTTTTTTTTTTTTTTAATGTAGGTTCATTTTTGAAAGATGGTCCCATACCAGCCCTAGAACAGATTCATTCATTGTCTTGAAATTTTTTCAGAGTTTTAAGAGAGTTTCTTGGATCATGGGCATGCTTGTAGATTTGCTTTTTCTTTCAAAATATCTCCATCTTACACTGTGAAGCTCTGCCAAAAATTCTTAAGACATTTAGTTTTTCTTTTGGCATAGAGGAGAAAGCGTTTCGTTCGCATGACCCTGGTAAAACAAATGAGCTTTATTCTGTGTGAGCCTGCACAGGCTGGAATGCAGAAAAACAGGAAGGAATCAGAAGTTGGAATTAATAAATAAGGAAGGACCAATTCTCCAAACTGTGCCAACCCTTCTAGGCTTGGGAGTAACGTGAAGGCGGTGTCTCGTTTTTCTTTGTGTAAATAAAACAGCCAGGCTGGAGCCAGGTTGAAAGCATAGTTTGACAGGAAAGCTGTTGTTTTCCATACTTTTTTTTTACCTGTACAATTTATGTTGATATGATGGGTACTCTCAACTTACCCCTCCCCTGCAGCCCTGTTTGTCCCTTTCCAGCTTAACACTTGAAATACTTCCTTTCCTCCTGACAACATGCCTCAACATATACCTTAGAATGGAGTGTGTTTTAGCTACATTATCATTTATTTAAATTTGTTTTGCTTTAACCACTTGACACAATATAATCAAACTGGAAATGAAAGCCAGAAATCTTTATCTTTCCCATATTCGATAATTAACTAACTTTGCAACTTCGTATGTGTCCTTGTTTTCCTTAAGGTAAAGGAGATGCTTCTTAGAAATTATATCTAATCCCCCTTTTCTTAACAAAACAAATGCTTTTCAGAAAGTTTAGAACTTTCTTTTTAAAAAAAAAAAAACCTTAAAATTATGCTTTCAGTTAGAGACTAGTACCAAGGAGAGAATGGGGAGTGAGGGGACATAAAGCACTGTGGATGTGTGACAGTACTTTCAATAGACACTTCTCCTTCTCTTAGTGCTCAGATAAGTCATGCCTGAGGACACCTTCCCTGAAGAAGAGAGTTTCAGATGTCAACCTGGAAGGGAAGAAGGACTCTGGAATGCTGAAGTACATCAGGCTTCAGGTATTAGCTCCTGGATCAGAAACATGCATTGTTCACTGACAGGAAAAAGCCCCTGTGCACCCTGCTTCATGAGTGTTTGTGAGGCAAAATGGAAGCTGGCACTGTGTCGCCATGAATGCCCACCCCCTTAACTGATGTGCAAGGGGAGAAAAATACTTCTTGCTGGGCAGCTAGCTACCATAGAATGAGGCCTACAAGTCTGGGTGCTCTGCACCTCACGCATTCTAAGGTCTCCAATGAAACTAATCTCCTACTAGCATGTAATGGCTAGCCTAAATTAGACCATCTAGATTCATAAGTACAGTCTGCTTCTCTGTCTCGGAGACTTGAACAAGGACTTTCATTTGCTTTCTTCTTTGTTGTCTCATCTATGGAAAGAGGATTGTATGAATATAACCTATCTTTAAAAATTATTGTATGGATCAAATAAAATAGTTCATTGGCCTATTTGTCTAGGTGTTGGCACACTCTTCTACTGCTCCTGAAAACTAAGCGTGAAATCAACCCTTTCCTTCTGGGGAGGAAGGGCTTTCATGTTTTTCTGGAATGTTTGCAGGGATGACTTATATATTCCCTTCATATATAACCTGACTTATTAGAAATAATGGATTAAGTAGGACTTTATGAGTGGATCTGAGGCCATGGCCACAGTGCATAATCATATTATTTCAAAATGTCATCCAAGTTCATGCTGCCTTCAGAAATTAACGTTATAAGTGGGATCCTTTATGAGTTACAGACCCCATGTTGTGGTTTTCAGTGGAAATCTGCCAACACAGAGAAAATAAAAGAAAGAAAACTTTAAAAATCTACCAGAATTTTGAGGACAGATCCATTGTTGTTGACTGTTTTCTTTTCAGTAGAGAAAAAAATTAACCATGGAGTATAATTGTAAAATTGTTTTTGTGATGAAAATATTATAAGATCAATATTTCTTTCTGACTTACATCAACTAATAATATATAAGGTCTACACGATCCACTCCCATTTTAAGAAATATTTTAAGGTCACCAAGGGGAATCAAAAAAGTGAGGTGGTTCTTCAGTTTCAAGAGGTAACTGTTATCTTAAAAGATTTTGAACACAATGGAGTACTATTCAGCCATTAGAAACAATGAATTCATGAAATTCTTAGGCAAATGGATGGAGCTGGAGAATATCATACTAAGTGAGGTAACCCAGACTCAAAAGATGAATCATAGTATGCACTCACTAATAAGTGGGTGTTAACCTAGAAAACTGGAATACCCAAAACATAATCCACACATCAAATGAGGTACAAGAACGGAGGAGTGGCCCCTTGTTCTGGAAAGACTCAGTGAAGCAGTATAGGGCAAAACCAGAACAGGGAAGTGGGAAGGGGTGGGTGGGAAAACAGGGGGAGGGATGGGGGCTGATGGGATTTTCGGGGAGTGGGGGTCCAGAAAAGGGGAAATCATTTGAAATGTAAATAAAAAATATATCGAATTAAAAAAAAGATTTTGAAAGATGATTCGCATCTCTCCCCCAGGTGATGAGCTTGTCACCTGCTCCCTTGTCTCTGCTCATCAAGGCAGCTCCAATTCTAACAGAGGAGATGTATGGAGACATCCAGCCGGCAGCCTGGGAACTGCTTCTCAGTATGGACGAGCACATGGCTGGGGCCGCAGGTAAAGAGGCTCTACCTGGGACCCGGCTCCTGTGGCCATTAGTGACTACAATGTTGAAACAGAAAAAGGCACCTTCAACTTTATGTCAGGATGATGGAAGTTTCTAGACCTCTAGATTGAGGTCTAGATAGAGGTGTGCATCTGAGAATGTCTGCAGAGCTTCCTTCAAATTGTACCATTGTACCATGCATTTATATAGATCTCTCTCGAGATATTAGTGTTCTATGACTCTAACAGAGTACTTTGGAGTTGGTATACTTCAACTGGTAGGATGCTTGATTATTATGCACAAATCCCTGGGTTGGGTCCTCCGTGCCACATAAAGCCAGGCAAAATGGTACATGCTTGTACCACCTCCACTCTGAAAGGGAAGGCAAGAAGAATAGAAAATTAGAGTCATCCATGGCTACATTGTGAGTCCAAGGTTTGCCAGGGCTATATGAGACCCTGACTCAAAAAACAAACAAATAAAACATATACATTACCTGTATCCAAGAAGTAATAGTTTAGGCAAGATGACAGGGATGTAAAACTAAACTTGGTGTACTTAGAAAGCTTGAGGGTATGAGTTTGGCAACTCCCAATGCGACTTATACTTACTTATAGCATTAGACAGCTGAGTGGGACTCTGGCTGCTTCTAGACTATGTTTTCACAGGTATGGACTTACCAACATAACTGTAGTCAATTGCTAGTTAAGTCAACAAGTCATATAAAACTGTTGTCCCACTTAGTATGACATCAATTGTTTTTGGAACTCATGACTTCTGTGGTGATGTATACCTATAGTTCCAATTTCTAGGAGGTGGAGGCAGGAGGATCCTGGGTTTGAGGCCAGTCTGGGATAGATAATTGTGCTTCATTCTAGCCTGAGATATATGATGAGACCCTGACAAAAAGGAAACCTCGAGGATTAAGGATGGTTCACTTGCCTAGTGCTTGCTTAGTGTATACAATGTTCTAGATTCATCTCTAGCCTGTAAATAAAGAAATTAAAGTAGTGATGGATTTTAGGTGATCAGTAACTGATGACATTTATAGTACTCATGAGACACAGGTGTACTGATGTGTGGACCAGCTGAAACAGTGGCTGCCAGGAGTCTCTTGAAGAGGTCTGTAGAATAAAGGAGCATAGAGATGGCCTAGAAGCACACTAGCCTTCTCTACCTTCAAACACCTTAGAGAAATAAACTGAACAGAAGCATTTACCCCTCCTCCGCAAAAAAAAAAAAAAAGTGAGAAAAGCAGAGCTTTCAACTGCTTATCTATAAAAGCAAAGGAATATAAATTATTTCCAGGGATTTTTATACAGGTACTTAGAGGAAAGAATTACTGTTAAAAACAACAATAGTATATACTCTCACATGCACACACACACACACAAACACATAACACATGCATATTATTGAGTTTGCTGGCAGCTTATGACTGTTACAAGAAAACTATTTTGGTGAGGATAATAAAGTAGAACTCTTCAGCAATGTAAAATATAAATGTGATGTTTAAAATTTGAGGCAGGGTGAAATACATTTAAAAATGAAGAATAGATTTTATATGGCCAGTAGGCTAAAAAGTTTTGTAGAAAGCTAATGATCGTAGTAACTAGCATTTACTGTAGAGTTATGTCATATTCTATTGATAAAATTTAATTGGTTTTTGGTTTGGTGGGGGTTTTATCAATTGCTGGTGTTTTTGAGACAGGATCTCACTGTGAAGCTCAGGCTGGCCTTCCACCTCCACATCACTTTAGGATTATGGGTGTGGGCCCTTATGCCTAGCACAAGTAGCTCATACTGTAAAAGAGCAAACTCAAGAGAGAGTTGAAGGAACTTGTGGAAGTTTGTCCCACTCAGAGTCAGAGAGCCACAAAATCAAACCCAAACGTTAAGAATGCACATGGTAGATAGCCCTTGCTTTATATCACTTTACTAGAGAAAAATAAAAGGGCTTCTGAACTGCAGTGCCCTTTCCACTTCACAAAGCACTTTCCAGACTGGAAAGATGTTCAGGCAGTCCTCGTCGTCCCGTCCTTCCCCCCCCCCCCCACCCCACTCCGAGAACCAGACACAGAGCGCTTTCCTGTGCATCATCTTACCTTACCTTACTGGAAGAGCAAGTGTAGAGTCAGGGATTATCATGTACTCATCATCCCCCTTCCCAGACATTTGTCCAAGATCACGCAGCAATTAAGTATCAGAGCCAGGACCCAACCTCAGTTCTGTTGGCACAACTGAGCATGGTTTAAGTCTCTAGGGAAGTGGGAGAGAATGTAGATTATGTCTTTCTGCCTGCCACTGACCCTTCTATCTGCGCTTTGGGGTTAATTCATTTCTCATTATTCACAAACCCTATAGCTTAACTACCACCCAGATTTCTTTTATTAATATTTAGCTTTTTCCAAAATGTAAGATTTTAAGTCTTCTGATTCCTGAAACCACTTTTGCTTCTCAATCCCTAGGAAGAATAGATGTTCTAAGGAGTATTTACATTGTGAACTTTGCTTCTCATATACCTGATAGAGCTGAGGTTGATTAAATGGCTGCCTTTCTGTCCCATTCTCTGATCTCTAATGAAGAGTCTAGCCATTTCCTAAACAGCACATTTCACTGTGTAACTCTTTTGGTTGCTTTCTCTGGCTCTTCCATGAACCAAAGGAAGTTTTTCTTAGAATGAGTATTCTGTTGAAATGTCACACTGTTTCTGCTTTGGCACCAGCTACTAGATGTCACGGTCAAACATCATTTGTTGGTTAGTGTCTATTGTCTGGACTATCGTTAGCTTTGGCCACTACTGGTGGCCAACCACCTTCACCTCCAAAGTGGTTGAAAGGAGACAGAAGGCCCATATCCCCATAATCCCAGAAACAACACAACATCTTAAGATGTGCAGCTGATGAATTAATTGTTGGTTGTTTCTAGCCGCCATGTTCCTGTTGTGTGCTGTGAAGGTCCCTGATGCTGTGTCGGACATGTTGATGTCTGAGTTCCATCATGCAGAGACCGTACAGAGGCTGAATGCCGTCCTCAAGTTCCACACGCTCTGGAGGTTTCGCTATCAGGTCTGGCCCAGGATGGAGGAGGGAGCACAGCAGATTTTTAAGGTGAGAGATGCTGTCTACATGGGAATTACATCAGCACAATCATCTCAAGGCTTGTTTAAATCCATAAAACACAGCCTCACAGTACACAACCAAAGAATTCTTCTTTCATCCAATTATATTAGTAAATTTAACTCATATACAAGTAAATTATATTTGAATAAACAAATTGAAATATGCAAGAATATAGAACAAGAAATCCAGTCAGTAGCGACCTTAAATATCTCAAAGCCATTGTAACCATCCAGGCATCTGGTTGTCTACACACATACAAATGTCTAGGGTAAAATAGAGTGGTTAGCACAATTCAGGATCATTTTGTTAAAACATCATTTTACTGATAAGCTAACTGAGGCCCAAAGAGGATCATCCTGTGTCCTGTAACAGAGAAGTCTTAGAACCCAGTCTTTTCCTCTGATGTTTCTTGCTCCTCTAGCGAGCCACTTGAGCCCTGACACTACTAAGGCAGACTGTCTTATTCTACCTCAGACTTACCTCACCTCCTACTCCATCCTCCTTACCTCACTCTTCTGTGTCTACTAACAGATCCCGCCTCCCAGCATAAACTTCACCCTGCCCTCACCAGTACTTGGAATGCCATCTGTCCCAATGTTTGACCCTCCGTGGGTCCCTCAGTGCAGCGGGAGTGTCCAGGACCCCATTAACGAAGACCAGTCTGTGAGTAACAGGCCCTTTCTTTTCATATCTTCATCTTGCATGGAATACATGAGACCATTTGGCCATTCCTGTCATGAGAATGTCATAACACAGAAAGCCATGGTGACCACCATTTTGGAATACTAGAAACTAGCTTCTATCAAGCTACATTTGTTTTATTGTCAAAACATCAGACAAACAAGCATTTGTTCACTGGCAAAGGAAACATTTTTGGTACAGTTTGTTGTTTGTTGTTAGCTCACACAGCTACAATGTGTAAGCTTCCCAGTGGTTAAATACATAGGTCCAGTAGGAGTAAGAAATGAAGGCTGTAGCTTCTGCTTCTTTCTTATTTTCTCATCTTCTTGTTATCACCACATCACCATTGCTACCATTACTCAAGACCTCGAGTGTTACACTGCTTGTATGTATCTTTGCTACATGTAACATAGCTCAGATACAGCTAAGTTTATTTACATGAAAAACATAGCATGTGCCTTTTGAAAGAGATGATTCATCAAAACTACACCATTATCATCTATTTAATAACACACCTCTAAATTAAGAATAATGGTGTTATTGCCTCAAAAATGAAGCATTAGCATCACGATTAAGGAAGCATAAATGGAGTAGCCACTGCATGGGATGAATCTTCTGTTCTTTATCTTATCTTTTGTCTGTGGATCAGTAGATTGGTTTTAATATTTTTTTACTTCATATTCTACATTCAACCTGGGTAACACTTCCTAATGTCCTACTTTCCATCCAATAACATTCCCCTACAAAGTATTCCCAGTGTGATGCTGTACTTATTGATAAACTCTCTTTACCTTGTGCTAAATAGTTGATTGATAAAATGAGATAAATCTTATAAACTTATTTGAAAGTCATCTCTTTCTTTTTCCCTTGTAAGTTCTGCCTTTCTATTCTATTCATATCAACATGGTATGATAAACATATTTCATTTAAAGCCTGTTTAACAAAAGTTGTTCTTCATGTTGAAACAGTGAACTGATATTATCCAAACATGTAAAATAGCATCATTTCCAGAGTTACAGACATTCTTGAGGACTTAGATAAAAGTGGGGGGGGGAGTCATCAACTGTAGAAATTTAATACAAATTTTAATGTATATATTCATGAGTTTGATCGTGGGTGGCCTAATGTTTCCTGAGGGAAAACTCCTGCCTTTAAGTGGTTTTGGGGTCACCCTTTGTGCCTGTGACCCTGAAAGAAGCTTGACCATGGCTTTGCCTTTGTGTCTCCACAGAAATCCTTCTCTGCCCGGGCGGTATCCCGCTCTCATCAGAGGGCAGAGCACATCTTAAAGAACTTACAGCAGGAGGAAGAGAAGAAACGCCTTGGTCGTGAGGCGAGCCTCATCACCGCCATTCCCATCACCCAGGAGGCTTGCTACGAGCCCACCTGCACACCCAACTCAGAGCCCGAGGAAGAAGGTGCCCTTATGGCTGACGCAGGCTTCATGGGGGACCATGCCACAGGGAAAGGACTTCCTTTCTGAGAAACAGGGATAATACAGTGTGACATGCTCTCCCCTGTTTCTGCCTTAGAAGGGGAAGAGATGCTGTTTTCTAAAGATTAGAACTGTCCTGTGTCTAGAGAGCGGTAGTAACCTTGAACTAATCAGTCTGGTAACAAAGCAAGCATTGGCTGTGGTTCAGGAAAGCTGAATCCACGGTGCACAAGACAATGGCAAGTACACTGACTCTTGCTTAAAATGAGATAGTCCGTTCATTGCTTCTAACCTTCACAAGTGTAGATTGCTCTCTGCCGATTACCAAAACTGGACTTGTGAATCACTGTAAATTCCTTGATTCTCTGGGCTGGTTTTGTGGGAAATTTTGAAAAGAAATGTTGGTCTCCCTAGAAGGTCTTTCTTTTGTTTTCCAAGTGTTCAGTAAGTTGCTTAAGCATTGTGGTCTGCAAGCAGCAATACTTGATAGAAGCACGAGTTCACTTTGTGGTGATGATCAACTGGGCTATAAAACCAAAACTTACATCCCCTGTTCTGTTTGCCAGTAGAAGAAGTCGCCAATCTGACATCCCGTCGGCTGTCTGTGAGTCCATCCTGCACCTCCAGCACCTCGCACAGAAATTATTCCTTCCGCAGAGGGTCAGTCTGGTCCGTACGCTCGGCAGTCAGTGCTGAAGGTGTGTCCCATTGCCAACGTGCTGTTCTTGATGACTAATTTGTTCTAAAACATACTCTAAAATCAGAATTGCTTTGTAGCTCAAACTTCATATTTAGGCATGTGAACAATTTTTGAGTTCAAGGTTTGTTGGTAGGGTAGTAGTATCCAACCTTGTTCTTTTGCTCAGACATATCTAGATGTCCATTTTTAAATTACTAATTGCACTCTCCCTTAAATTTTCTTGTCACTATTTTCAAAAAAAAAATCCTTCAGCTGTGATTGAAGTGGTCTATCTTTGTTCTCATAATTCTATCAAACTGATCTGTATTGTCTTCTATGCTGATCCCAATACCAGGCAGTCTTGGCTCTGGCTTTTGAGATAACTTTTATGTTGGTAAGTGAAGGGTGGGGTGGGGTCCTCTCTCACTTTGTTCTTTCCTTTAAGATCATGTTAGCTATTCCTGATCTCTTGGCATTCCTGGGTGAATTTTACAGTGGTTTCATCAATATTCAAAAAAGGCAGATTATGTGTCTTAATCAATATGGGCCATATTAAGGTTTCTTACCTACTTACATGGGTTTTTTTGTCCATTCATACTATTATAATGTGTGTGATTTTTCAGTGTACAAATCTTATACTTCCTTTGTTGAATTTATTCAGATAAACATTATCTAGTAAGAAATTCACCAATCCAACTCTTTTCATTTCTGTTCACATGATTTATTTTTATATTTTAAAACAATGCTATGATTTTTTTCCCTTTTTAAATTTATATTTATTTATTTGCATCCCAAACTCTGATCCCTCTTTTGGTCCTCTCACTCACAGAGACCCTCCTCTTACTTCTTCCCATCACCTCCTCTGGAAGAGTGGGGCCTCCTCTGGGTATTGGCCAACCCTGGATCATCAAGTCTCTGCAGTGTTAGGGAATCTAATCATCTCCCACAGCTCAGACAAGGCAGCCCTGTGAAGGAATTGATACCATAGTCAGGCCACAGCCTTAGGGAGAGCTTCTGCTCCAGTTGCTGGGGAGGTCATATAGAGAGTGAACTGCATGCCAGTGACAAATGTGCAGAGGGGCCTCATTCCAGCCCTGTGTGTTCTTTGGTCAGTGACTCTGCCTCTGAGAACTCTGAGAGGTCCGGATTAGTTGACTCTGTTGGTCGGCCTGTGAAGTTCCATGCATGTGAGAATATGCATGTTTCAGTCAGCTGCTGGATAGAGCCTTTCAGAGGACAGTTATACTAGGCTCCTGTCTGCAAGCATAACAGAGTGTCATTAGTAATGTCAGGGAATGGTGCTTGCCCATGGGATGGGTCTCAAGTTGGGCCAGTTATTGTTTGGCCATTCCTTCGGTCTCTGTTTCATCTTTGTCCCTGCATTTCTTTTAGACAGGACAAATTTTGGGTCAAAAGTTTTATGGATACGTTGGCATCCTTATTCCTTCCTTGGGGGGGGGGTCTTCTTCAGGTTCCATGCCCTCACTGTTAGGCGTCTTAGCTAAGGTCAAGTGCATTGAGTCTAGGGAGTCTCCCCATCTCAGACAGTGTTATGATTGTTATACATAGATCGTGTCTGAGTAAAGTTCGTATGTTCATGTGTCATCCATTCTATTAATTCCACCTTTTGTTTGGAAATTTAAATACATTTTCACTTAATGCAATTTAAATAAACTAAGATCTATGTCTGACATATTCAATGACAAAAAATGTCACAGGAGACACAGTTTGTAACATCTATTTTCTATTATAATCACTTTTACATTTATATGAAGTATATGAAAGTGCAGCATATTCATAATCGCTCTTTTAAAATCATTGCCTAATATACCCCATCACATCTGAGCATCCCAGGGAGTTGCTGTTGTCTTTGTTCCTGAATATGAACAGTATTTTCTTGTTTCTTCGAGCACCTCATACATTTTTATCGAAAGTGGATAAAGATGTCTATCATCTATCTACCCATCCGTCTATCATTTTCAATATCCCATATGCATGTGATAAGAAGGTAGAATTGACAAGAACTGAATAAAGCCTTTGCCTTCCAGTCCTTCACAGGACCCATATAAAATCTCAAATAGTCACAGAAGTTAGCATAGGAATCTCAAAGACCCATCATTTTTAATATTTTATAAAATTGTTCAATTTATATCGATAGTAAAAATGAGTTTACTTTTGTGTTATATACTGTTAGATAACTTTAGGGTCTTTCTTGACCTTTATTACTTGTACTGCCCTTTATTCTAATTGAAGAGATTTTCAATTTTAGTATTTATTGTATTTATCAAAGAAGGTTAATAATCTGGCTGGGTTGCATCATTTTTGCTCTAAATTCACATGCTTTCTGCTTCTCAATATTTATACTTAAAAATCTTTCACACATAGTTGTGACATGTGGCATCTATAAAAAAATGTCTTAGGCCTCCCTAAAAATTTTATCTTTTAAATTTTATATTAAGAATTTATTTCCTGTCTCAACATGTCTGTTCATCTCTTTCACTACAACGTAAGGCTAATGACAGTGCTTGGGAAGATGGTTGACTTCATAATGGGGGAAGCACTCCCCCACTTCATTTTTATAATGAGGGAAGCACTCTCTATAAAGTCATATTTGTTTTTATTTTAGTGCTATTATAGACTGTATTGCCAAATAGGATTTGAACTGCAAATTGTTACTGCATTAGAATTTTTCTCTCCTTCCAGATGAGGAACACGCCACTGAGCACACACCAAACCACCATGTGCCTCAGCCTCCTCAAGCAGTATTCCCAGCATGCATCTGTGCTGCAGTTCTTCCCATTGTTCATTTAATGGAGGACGGCGAGGTGCGGGAAGATGGCGTGGCAGGTATCATCTGGCCAGTCAAACTGTCCTGTTCTTATGCTACTTGTCTGAAGGAACGAACATCTTGTTTTCTCTTGAACATACATTCTGCTGACCATATGCTGGATTGTTCTGTTTATATATTATAATTACATAGTTTTAACATAACATACTAATGCTATCACTTTCTCTACCTCTTTCCCTTACTTCTTGTGTGACCTTTAGCAAGAATTTTTATTGAAATCAGTAGCTAGGTCCACAATTTTTTTTATTACCGGAAAATATAACAGTACTCATTTGACTATCAAGAGGTCAGTAGTGATTTTGCCCAACTCAGAAATCTTTTTTTTCTTTCTAATTTTTTTATTCAATATATTTTTTATTTTCATTTCAAATGATATCCCCTTTTCTGCCCCCCCTGAAAGTCCCATAAGCCCCCTTCCCTTCCCCTGTTCTCCCACCCACCCTCTTCCCACTTCTCTGTTCTGGTTTTGCCCTATACTGCTACACTACTAACTCAGAAATCGTAACTATTAATTCACTAGCACTAAAGCCTTCATTCCTACTTGATCACCTTCCCAGATATACCATTAAAGAGAGGTTTGAAAGGAGAAATGATAAACTGGGAATAAAATGCTCTATTTACAATGGACAAAAGGTTAATCCTCTTCTCTCTCTCTCTCTCTCTCTCTCTCTCTCTCTCTCTCTCTCTCTCTCTCTCTCCCTCTCCCTCTCCCTCTCCCTCTCTCTCTTTCTCTCTTTTTCTCTCTCTCTCTTTCTCTCCCTCACTCCCTCTTTTTCTTTCTTTTTTCCTTCCTTCTTTCCTGTATTTCTCTCTTTCTTTCTCTCTCTCTTTCTTTCTTTCTTTCTTTCTTTTTTTCTCTTTTATGCTTAGCTAGGATTAGACCCAGTCCTAATTCTGCATACAGTAACCAAGGCTTCATCCACTGAGCTCTATCTCCTATCCTCTTCTTACTTAAATTGTTTTAGATCAAATCTCTGAAGCTCCCCAGGCTTACTTTAAACTCACCTACAGCTAAGGCTTGCCTTGAACTTGCAATCCTCCTGTCTCAGCACTCCTTCCACAAGTAGCTGGGATTACAGACCTATGCAACCAGACTCAGCTAAGGCTAAAATTCTTCCAATGATTAGTGTGTATACTGCCAGAGAGAGCACAAGGGTTTTAATATTAAAACTCAGTGATATATTTTTAACTCCACCCCCAAGATGAGTAAAATATCTAAGTAGTCTCCAGGCTGACAACAGACATGAATAATACTGTTACCTAAAACAATACTGTCTTACATTTTGGTTACAAAATTGCAAAACCTATTTCAACTTAAACTAGCCATAGTTAGTGAAGAAACAAGAAGACTGCCCTGCTAAGACCTCCCTGACAAAGCCTGAGTTTGGGACAAGCATTGGAGTGTTGTTTCACAATATGAAACAACTATAAATCTATAAAAAAAAAGCTATATATAAATATGAATAAACTATACATCCCTTTGGCATAGAGCTGGTTTGTTAGCATAGACATTTGTAAATGACATTGTACACTATATATCACATACGATAATGAATATTTGAAAATAATTTGGATATCCAAGCAGAGGAGATCGATTAATCTTATTGCCTCTCTATGACAGTATTCTCAGTGCTTTGCAAATCCTAGTAGAGAAGGTGTTCTGCATAAAGCTATGTAGAGTTAAAAACATTAGTTCATATATGCTACTTTGAAATATATGTGTATGTATGCATGATCTTTATAAATAAGGAAAACAGAACCCAAATAGTTAGTAGCTTGTTCTATATTGATGAACCTAACAGGTTTCATTTTTCTCTTCAATTTTTTTCTCTATTTCCACATTTAAACATAACATTGCCTTACTGAAGAATGAGACTTCTTTTTAAGTCTTATAAAGATATTTTAGTAGTTTCAACATGGATACCCCATCTCTGGATTGTGTATAGAGCTCAGTGGTAGAACTTTTGCCTTGTCTATGTGAGCACAACATACATATACATGTACACACACACACATGCATGCATACATGCACATGCACATGTGTGCACACACACATTTTAATTATTTTGGAAATATACTTGAAAACAAAAACTTTTATATATTTCTTTTTCATAGTATTTACTTGTATAGCTCTTCATTTCAATTGGACAGCTAATTCCTGAAGCAAAAAATGATATTATTTATTCAAACTATAGGCTGAATGATAAATTCATGCTGCATTCTGAACTGTAAGCTTAGAAGCCAGCAGAGCTGCGACCACTGCTCAGACCAGACTGAAGGGCCTGTGCTATTGACCTCCACTCCTCTGCTTCCTACCCCAAGGATCCAGGGACGTTTAGCCTGACCTCTCTCATAATGAAGGAGCACCTTCTGAACAGGATTTCATATTTATTCCCAGGAACCTAATTACTGCCAACTCAACTACTCTGTCCTACTAAAGTGGAGTGAAGTATCTGGATAATAAAAGTTCACCTCTAGTTCACTTGAATTTTAAACCAAAGCATATTTTAAAACCTAAATAATTGCTTAAGAATTTATAAAGGGATTGGAGAGATAGCTCAGTAGTTAAGAGCATTGGTTTGATTCCCAGCACTAACATGGTAGACCACAACCATCTTCCAGCACCCTCTTCTGATATGATCTTTACGGGCACACACATACATGCAGGTGAAACATTCATATAGACATAATAAAATAAATCTGAAAATTGTTTAAATAAAAAGTAAAATTTAAAGCAGAATTTATACCAAAAGCAATGGATTTGGGCTTTAATTTTAAAAGAAATTGCATTGCCAGCATTAGGTTGGTCTCCAAGACAAGGACAACTACATGTCCTTGCAAAGGCAGTGCTTACAAAGTAATGCCAATACCTAAAGACCTACCCACTCCTGTTTTCTTTTCCTTACATAGGAAAATAGTCAATGAAAAAAAAAAAACACTTTTCACTTTGCAATACAAAAAGTGTTCAGAAGACAATTTTGTTCTATCATAAGCAAGTGAGCTTTATTGTATGTCGCTCTTTAAAAAAATAATCCTGTCATTAATTCTATGGAATTCTCGTACATGTGCATAATTTTAACCCTTCTCTCTACCTCGCTCAAACTCATTCTGGGATCCATGAACCCTTCTCCTTCCACGACTTGATGTTTTGTTTTGTTTTTCTGTTTAGTTTTTACTTTATTTTTTATATGTATGATGTTCTATTTGTCTGTGTACCACATTTGTGTCTGGTGTCTGCAGAGACCAAGAGAGGGCATAAGATATCTTAGAACTCGAGTTCCAGTTGTGACCTATCATGTGAGTGCTGGGAATTGAACTCAAGTCCTCTTGAACAGAACAAGTCCTCTTCACTGCTGAACCATCCCTCTAGCCCCAGTGTTTTCTCTTTTTACTATTATCATTTTTATTAGCCCTTCTCATCTACTTACAGCTGACCATGTGCAAATTGTGTGGGGCTATACTCTTAAGACTGAACCAACTTGCTAATAGCCACATGTCCAGAGAAAACTATCTCTCCCTCAGCAGCTATCAAATGTCAATAGCTCCAGAGCTAAAAGTGTGGACTCAGGAGTCCCTCTCCCACCCATACTGGAGCTCTGATGCTTCAGTCTTGTGCAGGCAACAGCATCTGCTGTGATTTGATTCTGCACCCACTCTGACCTATTCAGAAGAAAGTATTTTATAGTAATTCTCTCTAACTGCTGGCTTCTAATATTTTTTATACCCACTCTTTCACACTCCTGGGGCTTTGATGGGAGGCATTTCATACAGAACACCCACTGAATGGCTGAATCCTTGCAACCGCTTATTCTCGGGACTTGAAACAATCATGAGTCTCTGTCTTAATCAATCCTCCCGGCAAAAGGGACTTCTCTGACCAAGATTCAGAGCAGCACAAGTCTGTGGATATACACATAAACATTGAGAAAGAAGTTTAACAACATGGCCATTTAGTAAAACACCAGTAGGTTCCCAGCAGAGCCTATGTTCTCCCTACTCATGGGGTGTTGAACAAAGTACAATACCATCCTGTGGAGTGACCTGGATCAGAAAGTGGTCAATTTCCCTAATAGCCACCATGATCCTAAGGTACCACTTACCTGGCAGTTCAGCAGTTAGATCCCTGACACTCACATGATAGAAGAACTTCAACTTCAGAAAACCTTTAAAAGGAGAAAGAACTCATCAAAGCTTAGAGAATTGCTTGAAAACTTTTATTCTTGTTAATGGACTTATGGCCATTTCTTTTCTCTTCTAAAGTCAGTGCTGTGGCCCAGCAAGTCTTGTGGAACTGTCTGATTGAAGATCCATCAACAGTTCTTCGACATTTTCTAGAAAAACTGACCATCAGCAATAGACAAGTGAGTTCCTCTTCCTTCTCGATAGCTATGAGTATGTACTCTGCTGAAAGCAAGCAAGGAACTTTACAGAGCTACCCGCCTTGTCAATGTCCTCTGAGATGCAGCCAATAAATGCCTTTTAAGTAATGACGAACAATATGAAATTTTGCTATTTCTGTTCAGATTTTGCTAGTAATTGATTTTTCCAAGTGTGCATGGTACATTGCTTGATAACCCAATGACTTTCAATATATTCAATATTTTAGAAAAGACTAAATGCAGTCTTATATTTTTAGGGTTAGATACACTTATGGAATTCTAGCAGTTTGGTAGTCTAGAATGTTAGTGGGTTATTCCAATGTGTTAGTTTTCTCGATCACCCAAAAAGCTAATTTACCAGACCACCTGTAAGGTGTCACATAAAAGTAGTTTCCTAGACTTTAAAAAAAACAAAATGTGATTAATATGATTTTACTCTGGTCTCTATAGTGATTATCTTCACTAGAAGATTAAGTTTGGTTTCTGGGAAGCAAGTTTAACTGCAGACATTTCAATTTATCTTCCTTTTATCTCATTGACTTGAAACCTATGTAACTAAATTCATAAAGTCAATTAACCTAGTGGGTGTATAAGTTTCTCAGGTTAAGTTCCCACATCCCCATTATACCTGGTAGCTATCACAAGTACAATCAAGTACCTAACTCTCACGGAATTTACCTATAGACACTGCGCCAAGTTTTATTTTGAAATAAAATCGTCTGCTACTTGGTGATAGTTATATATTATCCATAAAGGGGAGGTATTCTGGCTCATTTAAATAGTAAGAATCACATGTGCTCTCTATGTCTATGGGTAATTAATTTCTCCTCTACCATGCTAAAGTGGTAGACATAGTTGAAATTAACAAATGGCTGAAAGTAAGGAAAATCACCCTCCACTTTCAAGCAGTCAGGTTCTCTCAGCTTGGCTGCTGACTGGGTCTGTTCTTCTTCCAGGATGAGCTAATGTACATGCTGCGCAAACTTCTCTTAAATATTGGAGACTTTCCAGCTCAAACGTCACACATCCTGTTCAACTACTTGGTGAGTTTCAGCAGCTAGTGGAATTTTCTGGTAGGCACATGGAGAAAGAGAGATGGAAAAACCCCTTCCAATAACTTCCCAATAATTATTTAATTGAAGGATGGTCAGCGGAAGTTTCCACTTTGAGTGTGGGGAAAACCTTGCCTGGCACAATCTTTGGCATGTTGTAGATCCTCGATAAATGTTATCTTGGTTCTCATTTTAGCATTAGACAACTTTCTTATGTTACTTTTTAGCCTCCCCATGCCCTTTTCCTACTTTCCTGTTTAAAACACATGTGTACGCCATCTAGAAAGAAATTATAAGTGTAGTTTTCCATAGCAGCTCTCTCTGCTTTATCTTGCTTGTACAGCTTCTCTCTGACCCCTCCAAGATTTATGTGTTTCTTCACATCTTTCTCCATAAACTCTAAATGAATATGCATGCTGTTTGGAAGCCGGAACATTTTAACTGCTCTGAGATTGTCCCTCAATCCAGGCAGAGAACAAACATATGTCTTTGTTGATGTTCTCTCCCTTTCTTTTATGAGGGAGCTATCCATATGCATATGTGTCTACAGCAGCCTGCTAAACTTAGCTCCCACTACAAATCCAGACTTATAAGAAATGATCATACTCCCTTTATCTTGTCAGTGACTAATTTTGTCTTCTTTCTCAGTGTTCATTTGTTGGCTAGCCCAAAGGAAAAAAAAAGATAAGTGTCCAATCCACATGTGAGCCAGCTTGGTCAAGTTTTCCTGTTGTGTCTTCAGCTGATTAGTGTCATTAGAAGTGTCATGGAAGCATTTGAGCAGAGACTATGAATGTTAGG
Source organism: Apodemus sylvaticus (assembly GCF_947179515.1). Lineage (NCBI taxonomy): Eukaryota > Metazoa > Chordata > Mammalia > Rodentia > Muridae > Apodemus > Apodemus sylvaticus. The sequence continues at coordinate 46,615,923 of NC_067480.1, read as the reverse complement.
ATGATTTCATCTTAAAAACAAAAGCCAGAACAATGGGAACAAGGGTGTAGGAAGATGTGACTCTGTGGTGGTTGGTGTTTTGCTTCAGGTAGGACTAATCATGTACTTTGTGAGGACCCCGTGCGAGTGGGGGATGGACGCCATCTCTGCCACACTGACCTTCCTGTGGGAGGTGGTCGGCTATGTGGAGGGCCTCTTCTTCAAGGATCTCAAGCAGACGATGAAGAAGGAGCAGTGTGAGGTGAAGCTGCTGGTCACTGCCTCCATGCCAGGTCAATCCATATGTCTATTTATACATGTGTATGTTTATTCTTCAAGAGACATGGGACTTTTTCCGTTCACAAGAAAAATAGAGTTCCAACCCTCGGCATTGAATACATTCAAGAATTTTTGTTTAGAAGAGTCAGAAGAAATATAATAGCCCCTTCAAAACTCAGAGCCTGTGGGATGAAAAGGCAGACATCTGAACAGAGTGCCTGTGAATTCAGGCCTTGAAGAGTAGCCAAGGTTAAAGATTTATTTAAGTGTGTAGCAGAGGGCCCGTTAAACTGAAAGTCATTGTGAGTGAATTTTTGGCACTGCTATTTGAATGACATTGTTTGTATGGTAAGGACCCTGGGCCTTTGTAAACCCAATGAGAGAAGGCTTTATGAAAAACAGGAAAAGGGAGAATTAGAAAAGAATATGCATGGCATAAACTCTAGAAACAGTTCCTCTTCACACAGCACAATGGGCTTGTCCCTGAGGTGAAGATTTTACTAGTGCTTTATCCCCGTGTGAGAAGTATCCAGTAAGATGAAACATGAATGGGAATAAGGAGAAAGAGGTGAGATGCAGAGGTGAGGACACAGGTTCAGGCAGCAAAGAAGCCCCGTGTTAAAATCAACACTGCCCTTCACGAGACTTATAACCGGAATTCGCTGTGGGAAAAATAAAACCATTTTTTTTATGATTCCTTTCCATGTACCTGATATATGAATGTGATTACTAACTCACAATTGTGATGAATTGTTTTTGTATATAAAATGCTTACTTGAAAGGCCTGGTTTGTGATAACCATCCAACAGGTGACGTGGATTATTATGCATTTATATGCTTTGTCGAGTATGCAGAAGAAAAATAGGCTTTTTTAAATACGAAAATGTCATATAGTCACTCACATTCTTATGAGCCTAACAACATAGCTAGTTTTATATCAGCCTGAGCTAGATAAGACTCTATTTTCTATTTCAAGAGCAAACTACCTAACTTAAAAAAGAATGTTGATAAGAACAACAATGGAAATCAGCTTAATGATACTAAATTAATTTTAATGTTTTATGCATTAAATGCAAGCTTACGTGAAAGACTATGTTCATGGTTATATGTATTTTGAATAGGTACCAAAACCTTGGTAGTTCATGGGCAGAATGAATGTGATATCCCAACCCAGCTGCCAGTCCATGAAGACACTCAGTTCGAAGCCCTGCTGAAGGTAGGAAAGTTTTGTTTTTGTTTTTTTTTTTTTGACAGAAATGATTTTTATGCATACCTATGCCCCCGCAGTAAACATGTTTTGGAATTAAAATAAGTGGCATTTTCTGTATTCAAATGAACACGCCCAATTCTTCGCTCTAATATTGTACACTTACATGAGGTCCCCCACTTGTAATTGACATCTTAACTCCACATTAAAGCAGTTAAAATTTGGCAAATTCTGTCTCAAACCGCAGTGCAGCCTTGACTGTTATTCCCAACACCCCTGGAAGCGGCAGACTCAGTTGTAGGAATATTTGGTGTGCTACTGTTTGAGCTTTTACTGTGCCATGGATTTGCTCACAAAGTAAATTCAGTCTGTCAACTGATACAATACCAAGTGGAATCTAGATACGGGAAATATATACCTTAGAAAATATCAGGTAGGCAAAAAATTTTCTTTATTTTCCCTTTTTTTAAAATTGAAAATAGATTTTTTTCTTTAAATTTGAAAACAGAACTTTTAATTTGAAATTGAAGATAATTTTTTTTCATATATTGTGATCATGGAACCTCTCTTGAAACTCCTCCCAGATCCTGCTCACCTCACCCACCCAATGCAAACAAGTATCTAAAACAAACAAAGAAACAAACCAGGCTAGAAAAAAAAGAGAGAGAAAAGAAATTAAGAAACAAGAAACATACAGATGCATAGACCCATACATTTGCACACAGAGAAATCTCATAAAAACGCAAACATGTTCTAAGAGTTGTAACAGTCTGCCTCAAAAGAATTACAGTTGATTACTACTCATGCATGCAAGACTTGTAGTGTAAAGCAATAAGTAGGATATCAATCTCCACTCATCTGGAGTCCAAGTCTTCAGTAATCTTCCCTCACTAGATAAGACCGGAACCCAGTTCTGAGTTCTAATATAAGTTAAAAAAATATAGTGGGGACATGACTTCGTTTCAGATTCTTCAAGATCGCCAGTGAATATGGAAGGTTCTTTGAAGCTAGCAAGCTCTTGACACAAGCCATTTGCATACTTGCACTGAACGGTGGATATCAAGATTCAGACAATATGTTCCCTCCATGGCTTCACTATTGCCAGCGTAACATAAATCATAGGAACTCCCTGGCCAGTTTCCTTTATCAGTAGTAGCATAGCAGTTTGATTATACAAGTTTTCTATGACGAGAGCTCTGGAGCCAGTTCACAATAATCAGGGGATACATTATAGCTTGGAGTATTCTTGATGCTGTTACAAAGCATGCTTTCCCTAATCCCTTGCCCAGGAGGTGCCACTGTCGCTTTCACTAGCACTTGGTCATAATTAAAACTGTGCCACTTTGGACACTGTAAGAGTAGATGATTTATATTACCAGTATTTACTATCTTACTTTTAGGTAAATTTAGCACTATAGGTTTTCTTGTCCCTATAAGAATTACCTTATGTCTTTCTAGCATACTATCCATCTACTGAGTAATGTATTCTCCATAAACATTTATAAATTTGTTGCTATTGTTCTAGGAGTGTCTGGAGTTTTTCAACATCCCAGAATCGCAGTCAACACATTATTTTCTCATGGATAAACGATGGAACCTCATCCACTATAACAAGGTAGGTCTGCCGTCAGGATGTCCACGCTGTGTGTCTGGGCTCACCAAACCCTTCCTAAGAGCGGCTTACGATTATTAAAGCATCCCTGACTCAGGTTATAAGCATGGGCACTTGTGTCTCTTTGGCTTTGGAGCAATTGATTTACTTTTCTGCCCCTTATTGTCCTGATTTATAAAGGGAAAGTAATAATAGTACATGGGCTGGGGTAATTGTAGTCACTGAAGGAGATATGCCAGCTTAAGCAGTTAACCACTCATCATAGTTGATATGGGTGGATAATTCATATTTTTGTATTGTATTGGCAGCTTTTCTCATTGCTGTGACCAGATACCACACAGAAAGGAACGTAAGAAAGGGATGTTTATTTTGGCTCACAATTGAGAGGATACAGTCCATCGAAGTCAGAAATGCATGGTGACAGGACACGTGGAGGCCCGTCAGCTACATGGCACCAACAGTCAGGAAGCAGACCAAGAGTCTGCTCAGCTGGCTTCCTTCTTTTTAATTCAGTCCCAGTCCCCAGCCCATGAGGTTAAGTTGACAGTGAAGACTGCCCACCACCACCTGCATACAGCAATGGCAACTGTCTGCCTGTTTGAAATTTTAGCCCTACCTTGACTTTCTCTCCTTTTTAACCATGATGATGGCAACACGGTCTGATGAAGAAAATAACACCTCAGATGGTCCCAGCATCACTTTAGATTAACCCTCCAACAGATTAATGTATCTGCTGACCTTGTACCCAGTGCTGACTGGGTAGCCTGATTGGGCAGAGTGAAGCTTTCCTGAGGAAAGGGCTTTGCCTTTTTTTAGGGTTCTAGGAAAATGAGGAGTGTAAGGTAGCAAGAATAAAAACCATTAGAAAATAAATGAACATTTTATCTCCCTGAGTTTTGGGTAAAGAAGAAATGAGAATAAAAACAACTAGCATTGACCTGGTTTTTCTCTCTCTGTGTAACCCACCACAGACCTATGTTCGAGATATTTATCCCTTCCGGAGGTCCGTCTCTCCACAGCTGAACCTCGTACATATGCATCCAGAAAAGGGGCAGGAGCTCATTCAGAAGCAGGTGTTTAACCATGCCTTTTTATTCTGGGTCACGATTGGGGGAGGGTAATCTGTAAGCTCTCCGCCTTGAGAGTTTGCATTTCCATTATGCTCCTCTCTTCAGATACTGGATGATAAATGACCTTGCTTAAAAGACTGTGCCCTCAAAAATGCAAGTTTTCTATGTTGGATCATGGTGTGTAATGTATTCAGAGAAACTCACATAGGATAATGTGAAGCATATAATAAAAATGCTCTAACTTATTAACTGGCTACTTTCTAGGTGTGAGTATAGTTTTATAATGTAGTACTGAAAAAATATGTAAGTGATTTCTGATAGCATATGACTGGAGGCAGGTCCGGAGGTGGAGGCAGGTCCGGAGTTTAAGCTCATCCTCAGCTACATATGAATTCCAAGGCCAGCCTGGACTCCATGAGACCTTCTCTCAAATGAAGAAAAAATTGGGGGCTGAGAAGATAGCTCAGTGGGTAGTGCTTGCTGTGTAAGCATAAAGAACGTGAGTTCTAATTCCCAACATACACAAACAGCTATGAGTTGTAGTGTGTATCTGTAATCCCAGTGCTGGGGGAAAGGAGAGGAAGGTCGTAGATTCACAGGGCTCTCCGGCCAGCTACCCTAAATGAAATCATGAGCTCAGGTGACAGCTGATCTCAAAAATAAGATTGAAAGTGATAGAGGAAGACACAGAAAACTGACCTGGGGCAAGCACACTTGTCTATGTACATATACCACATGCGTGCAAAGTATAAATAGTAGAGTTCATACGCTACTGACACAGTGAGTTAACTCAGATGAAAATAAGAAAAGCTACTTCAAAATAGCATTGAACTAAGATCTAGATTCCATGCCTACTGAGCAGCTAAGAATCTGACAGTTTTTTAAATCAGAAAAAGGCAGAGCCGAGCGGTAATACTTACATTTAATATTAAAAGCAGAAGAGCATTCATATGCTTGATCTCAGACTCTGATCTTAGGAAACTCAGCCATCTGCATGCAGAACATGACTTCATACACCCTTCCAAAACTGATCATTCCCTCAGTATAATTTTACTGTGCACATATTTTAGTAACTTTTATTTTAAGTAAAGTATATAAAGAAGAATTCGAAGACAGTGACCAATTCAATTTTTCTGCACGCATCAAAGATGCTAATTTCACATTAAAATATTGTTTGTGAGATAAATGAGGTTGGCAAAGTTTTAGAACACTAAAATAAACCTTTAAGGTGGCTAGCGTTAACTGCCTAAATTGCTTTTTTAAAAAAAGAAGATGCTGTGTCTACAGCCAGGTGAAAAGTGCTTCCTTAAAACTGAAAGGTCTTCTCCGTGCACAGTGTCAAAGACCATCACACCAGAGGGACCTCGGCCTTCAATACTGACAGCAAGATAGCCAAAAGCATGGTCAAAACCGCTAGTTCACAGGCATGTGTTTGTGAATAGCATGTTTAAAACCTTACTTCAGAGAGTGCCGTAAACAGGGCACTTGAGCTCTCTGTTCCAGGCTGGAATCTTGAGATATCTAAGTTCCCCAGGGAGAGGAAGACATGGAAGCTGGCATTATGGTCTAGCATTACCATAATTTTCTGCAACAACTGTTCATTACTCAGGAACTTCCTAATCCTAGCCCTTTGCCCAGTGGTTATCAAGAGCAAAGATGAGACCAAGAGCCCCCCAGAAAGATGCCTTCCAAACTCTGGAACAAATGAGTTATCTAGGGGCCATCAGCTTTTCTATGAATCGTGTATTCCTAGATTCCACTTCGTCCTTTTCTTAAAAAGACAAACCCAGAACCACCAGGGAAGAGCTTAAGGCGTCTGTGGAGAAGCAGCAGCAATTGTAACTGACTGCCAGCTCCACAGCAGAGAAAGGTTTCTGTGTTAGGATGCGCACACAATGGGGCTCTGTGGAGTTCTGGACTCTTGACAATCCCTTCTTTATGCTTTTCAAGGCCATAGCATCCCTGAGCTCAGACAGCATCAGGCACGGAGAGTCCATTAAACACTGTCTATTATTCCTACGTGGTAAAAGTACCCTTTCCTCTTTCCACCCATCCCTGTTTCATTTTATCATCCAGGTTTGTTACTGAAGATCTTCAGTGTCTCCGCGCTTCAGGTTCCTAAGTCTGCTCTTTGTCTGCTCCTCCAGGTGTTCACCCGGAAGCTGGAGGAAGTAGGGCGGGTCCTGTTCCTCATCTCCCTAACCCAGAAGATCCCCACAGCCCACAAGCAGTCACATGTCTCCATGCTCCAGGAGGACCTTCTTCGGCTGCCCTCCTTCCCTCGGAGTGCAATAGATGCTGAGTTTTCTCTCTTCAGTGACCCACAAGGTAGTACAGGAAAAAAGAGGCACTCCTCTTGGTTTGATCTGACCACTGGACCACGTGGTTCTCAAACCTGAGTATTCCTCTGAGTCAGCGGGAGGTTGTGTTAAAACTCAGATTGAGTGCATAAGAAGGTTAAAGGGAGCCAAGCTAATCCTGCAACACACACACACACACACACATGTCAGAACAGTAGTTGCCTCTGGGTTGGGAAGAAGTTAGCAAAGGCATGAGGGAACTTTGGAAAGGACAAAAAATAACCACACTGTCCTTGGATTTTGTGTACCGGAGGAGTGCATACTGCCAAGGACCAACCTCTGCTTGGAGGGAGTGCTGAGAGAAGGGGTATCTGGGAATGGTGAAAACAGATGACTCAGTCAAATTGTGGATTCAAGATGGCTGCCTAGGACCTGCTGAGATGGCTTTCCAGGCAGCACTCCCTGTCTGCCTGCCTGCCTGTCTCTCCCTCCCTATCTCCCTCCCTTCCTCTCCCTCCATCTCTCTCCATCTCTCACCCTCCACTCCCCCACACTCTTCTGCTCTACTCTAGACAGCTTTTCCTTGCTACTCTAAAAACTTCCTCATTGAGACAGCTCTCTCTCACCTACTTAAAATTGTAAAAGCTATCTACCTGGGTAGCTCATGGGGGTTTTTTTGTACTAAAATCATAAAAGCTGCTGTAAAAAAAAATAGCCTTGAGTTTTCTGACCAAATCAGAAATCCTGTTAGAAAAAAATTCTCGGAAGGCTGTTTTAGCTCTCTGAGATCTCCAGACAGCTCAGCCCTCTCTAGAGAAATTCTAATAAGAACTGCTAGTGTGCTCTGCTAGCCCAGGCAGACCAAAAGCCCAATTTTTAAATTTACATATCACTTCACTCCACTGGTAGTACAGGTTCTAGAAAATGCTTGCATTATTATGTAAACATTCCTTTTGTTGAATCAGCATCCCATGACCTCAGCCCTTTAATTCTTAGGAGACAGCAAACTCACAATTTCTTTTAACTTTGAAAAAGATTGCAGAGATCTGCCTGCTTCTGTTAAGCAAATATGATAAACTGGCTGGGTTTTTTCAGGATCTTGTCCTGGAATTATTATTTCTACCACACCCGGGCCTAGACTTGCTGACCTTGAGCTCAGGAATCTGCCTGCCTTGTATCTTTCTGACAAGCTGATTCTTAGTGTAGCTGCCTTGTTCCATTAGATTCATGAAGCGCCTCCCCCGATAATTCATATTTTATCCTTATATTTTGCATAATTGAGAAATTATATTTTAAACTTATGGTTTTAGAGTTCTTTTCCGCAGCCTTATGGGCTGTCCTAAAGGTCCCAGTGTTTACCATTTTGCTGAGACATAGCCATACCTTCAACTCCTGCACTCATGGAGTCATTAAGGATAACAGAGAGGACAGTCCTCAGAAGGAAAGAGTCCTCCACTGCTAGTACCAGGTCCAGAAAATAGGTGCATTATTACACAAACAAACCTTATACCCACAGCGGCCATCCACACTCATGGAGGTCCACACGGGGCCCTGTCCCAGGGGCAGAAGCTGTGCCACTCTGTCCCCACCAAGGCCACACAGGGATCAGCAACATACTGTCAGCACACCTCACTGAATATGCTGAAGTGTGACAGAGTCAGAGAAATAGTAAGAGATCCAGCTGAGAACATCATGTTACTTATTTGGAACAAGCAACTTCAATTACCATCACTGTACTTCAGAGTCCCTAACAGAAAGAGTTCTGGTCCCCTAACAAATTGAACAGGGGCTATCTCAGTCTCTGTCCCCTGCCATTGGATCCCCTTCCCTGCTACTGAGACTGCCTGCTTGGGCCTCAGTGGAAGAGGATATGCCTACACCAGCTGAGACTTGATGCCCCAATATGGGGTGATACCCAAGGGTGCCTCTCCCCTTCTCTAAAGAGAAGTGGTAGGGTCACTGGGGGGCAGGGATATATATAAGGCTGAGACTGGGAAGAGAGGAGGGAGGGGGACTGTCATCCAGATGTAAAGTAAATAAAACAATTTAAATTAAAGGGGAGAGAGAGCGAGAGCGAGAGCAAGAGCGAGAGCGAGAGCGAGAGAGAGAGAGAGAGAGAGAGAGAGAGAGAGAGAGAGAGAGAGAGAATGAGTGAATTCTGGTCTAAACAGTGATAAGAAAACAGGCACTGATTCCAGGCCTAACTGTTGTCCAACTACAATAGTATCTCTTTTAGCGATGCAGTTTATTTAACAGCACAACACTGCAAATGCCTGTCCTGGCTCGCCTGGAGTCCAATCAAAGAAGTGTGCACACAGCCTCAGGGATTCAAGAAGTGTTAAGCTGGGAAACCTTTCTGTTGCCCATATTCTGGAATGGAAACAAATACATGGGAGCTAGTGGCACCCTGGCATTGGCTTATGCTGACAGGGCTGGCGTGGAGTTAATTCTGCCTCTGCTGTCTCGTGTTCTCACAGCTGGGAAGGAACTGTTTGGCCTCGACACCCTGCAGAAAAGCTTGTGGATCCAGCTCCTGGAGGAGATGTTTCTGGGCATGCCGAGCGAGTTTCCCTGGGGAGACGAAATCATGCTTTTTCTCAATGTATTCAACGGGGCTCTGATTCTCCACCCAGAAGACAGCGCGCTGCTCAGGCAGTATGCCGCCACTGTCATCAACACAGCTGTCCACTTCAATCACCTGTTCTCTCTCAGTGGCTACCAGTGGATTCTCCCCACCATGCTGCAGGTGCCTGGGGTCTCCTGTCCCAGCTACAAAAGGGACCTAGCCCTGCTCAGACCAAGCAATCCAATGATATTTGTAAAGAAGCATTTCCATATGACAAAGTTATCTCCTTTGTTACCGCAGAAGGCACCCAATAAAATCCCCACCTAGATTTTTCAAGAACTCACATCTTCAGTGCTGTCCTAAGATACTGTCCCAGAGTTAGGAACTGGGACAGTTTTCCCATGTTACATAGCACGCTAACTCCAAAAAAATGTGGCATCTTGGACCAGCAGCCTCGGTATCCCTCAACAACAATTGACTCTGCTGGGCCCAATCTCAGACCTGCCAAATAAGAAACTCTGTGTGAGGGCCCAGCAGTGCATGGTTTTTACCAAGCCTTGTGGTAGGGTAGGTACTGTAGGCAGTGAAGGACAGTCTGTGCTGCCCTTGAGGGAGCTGGATGGCAGACTGCCTTCTGTTGAACAGGGACCTCAGTTTGAACAGGGATTTCTAGTGCCAGAAATTTAGGCACAAGGGATAGGAGCAGTTGACTTTAGCAAGATTTTCTGTTTCACATGCCCAATGTGCACCTGGCTCTACTTGGGAGTAGAACACTGAAGATAAGTCAGACAGGACCTGGGGCTAATTCCAGCTGCCTGTTTGGGGGAACATTTTAGTGAACATTATGAAAGTAGTGTACGCTTGTACAAAATACAATCTGCTTCATCCAGTGATGGCAAGAAACCTGTTCTTACCACAAGACTGTCTGTCTCTTTTTCAAGTAATAGCATTTCCTCTTTTACCTAACGTAATTACATGCACTGTAAAACTGAGACAATACAGTTTAGACAAAACATGCAGGTCACCCGCAACTCTTCTTCCCCCAAAAACATTTATGTTCCCTGACGTGCAGGCATCAAATTAAAAGTGCATTATACTATATATTCAAATGGATAGCCTTTTTCTAGTAATAAAAACCATCGTATGAATTTCATACAGCGATTGAGCTTTAGAGCATAAGCATGACAGACAAACCCCTAGAACAAATGAGGACAATGCCAGGATGTGGGAAGGGGCAACACCTGCTCAGAGCTGTGAAGGGCACAGCTGGTGCCACCTCTGGATATCAGAGAAGAGGTGCCTGGGAAGATATGCACAGGGCTACCACACAATCCACCTGTTCTCCTCATGGCCATGCGCCCAAAGGATGCTGCAGCCTACGACAGAGATGCCGTGTTCTCTGTTGGTCCATTCACAGCAGCCAGGAAGCAGCCTAGGTGCCCATCAGCTGCTGGGTAGCTCATGAAAGGGCGGTATATTTATACAATACATGTACGATTATCCACTTAACCAGCTACCACTTATGATTAACTTATTTCAAGTTTTTCACTATTACAACTAGTCAGAAGCAGGTATTTTTAGGTAAACTTTGTGTCTACTTCTTTCATTGAAATAAATGTCTAGTCTTAAGCTTCCTGGGGAAAAAATCAGAAAAAAATATATTTATAGTTTATAGGAGTTTTATGTCTATCACCAAATTATCTCAAGAAATCTGATGCTTTTATACTCTATACTACCAGCAACAGTACCCCCTTTCTGTATTTCCTATGACCATGGGAAGTTTTATAAGTAAACACTACTTTGGCACATTGTGAAGGTATTTTCTAAGTATGGGACTATTTCTCTGTAGGTATACTCAGACTATGAAAGCAACCCCCAGCTGCGCCGAGCCATCGAATTTGCCTGCCACCAGTTCTACATCCTACACCGGAAGCCCTTTGTGCTCCAGCTGTTTGCTAGTGTGGCCCCTCTCTTGGAGTTCCCAGTGAGTAAGATATGAGTGATAAGTGAAAAGGTACCAAAGGGAAATTTTAAAGGTAGCAGCAGGGAGTCGGGCATCACTTGGGTTTGGGCAGAGTGCAGAGGCAGGCAGGGATATTGCAAAACTCCAGAGTGGACAGGAAGGAAGCTTAAAATGTGTGTGACTTACTGCTGGCATTTAGTAGAGCCCTAACATTCTTCAGCATAATGTCAGACTGAGTTATATAAGTTGAACTACACATAAATATTATGATATATCTGATATATAATCATATGTGTATATATATATATATATATATATACACTTACAAATATATATATATTCACTTACAAATTTTGAATTTCCAGTTGGCAATATCAGTACTAACATGACAATCAGTAAAATGAAAGTTGTTTCTTTTGTATTGTTTTTATGTAGGATGCTGCCAATCCAAGACCTAGCAAAGGCGTGTCTGCTCAGTGTCTGTTTGACTTGCTACAGTCTCTGGAGGGAGAAACCACTGATATATTGGACATTCTAGAGCTGGTTAAAGCTGAGAAGCCCCTTAAGTCACTGGGTAAATACAAACCCCCTCCCCAGCATTCTTTTTCCTATTGCAATTATTTGAATAAATTTATGCATGTCTGTAATCAATTAAAACTATGCATAACTAAAATTATTATATAGTACATACAACTAAATCAAAAATAAATAGAACAATGTTATATTTTGAGTGAGTAGATATTTTTTATAATTTTCTTGTCTTAAATTTTGAGAATTTACAGAATAAGGAATCCTCTGTCATGAAAATCATAGAAAAACATTTCTCCTTAGACCCTACTCAAAAAGTTTAATTTCATCACTTCTTAGCAAATAGACTTCTTTTGTGGTTATGTAGCATATAGGATTAGATATAATTCAAAAATGAAGCTTTCTGTTCTACCTCAGGCAATTAAAATGCCTGAGTAGCTTCTGTTAGGTAAGATTGTTAAGATCTCCTTTATTTGTGATCCAGTTGTTTGAATGTAGGAAGCAGAATTTTGTTATCTTCAGATGAGAAATGTATAGCTTGCAGAATTCAGAAATGAAAATCTAAGAGCTAAAAGGCCAGATTGAGCAGGAAAGACAAGGTGTGTGGTGGCAATGCTGGCTGTTGCTCCTGGAGTCACGCGCACTGCGTCTTTGCAGATTTCTGCTATGGAAATGAAGACCTGACATTCTCCATCAGTGAGGCCATCAAGCTCTGCGTCACTGTGGTGGCTTATGCTCCTGAGTCATTCAGAAGGTGAGGTGGCTGCAGCCTTCCTTTCTGTCCCTCGCGATGAGTAGGTGTAGGAAAGAAATGAAACAGAAAGGAAGCTCATGTTTGGCAACTCTTTCTGTAACATTCTGATGAGCAATCTCCTAAAAACCAAATTTAGAAAAAAAAAATTCAATAGCAGAAGTCCTGAAAATACTGTAAATCTTCCTGAATTTGAAATCCCCAAATTTGGACTTCTATACAGAGGCAAAGATGTTTACTCTCGTTAAAAGATACTTTTCCACTTACATAATTATAAGCTGTTAGCAGACAAAATTTCATAACAGACATTTAAACCATCTGTGCCACCCCCCTCTGAGGACTGCGCACACAAAGGTTGTGCGGTGACATGAATCTCCTCTGTTATTTTGACATGAACTGAACAGGGAAGCAAATGATTCACAGAGGAAGTGAGTCACCCCAGTTCCAGGAAGTTGGCTCTGGTTGGATACATAAGTTTCACCTCGTGTTAACAACCCGCTCTGTTGGCGCACATGCCAGGGGGAGGAGCCAAGCTTCCTTTGCTCACTCTCTTTGCACATTTGCCCTTTAGAGGGGCCTCTCCTCTGATACAACTGAATGAATAAAGGACAAGAGGTGGCCAGAATTTGTCTTAATTGAGCTTTTTACTCGAAAGAAATATCAGGGATAAATAAATAAAATGTAATCAGTAAGATGGGGATTTTTGTCATCTTTAATGAGAAATAGACATTATGCAAAAGGTAGACAGGTATGACTGTGGCCTTTAAGAGAAGAAAATCTGCAGACTATATTGTGGTCTTGCTCCCAGTTCCCTGCCCCTCCTGCAATACTCAGTTCCAGAAAGCACTCCAGAATGAACACAAACATTTTGTTCTATTTTGTTTTCTACACATCGCCAGTTAGATGCCTCTGGTAATCATTGACATTAAGACCTTGGCAGCCTAGGGCAAAATCCTTTACTTTCTCAGGAAATACACTGATTTCTTGCCTCCTTTTTATAGGCCATCATAAGTGTATTAGAACCTAAAAATGTGTCATAGCTCCATACCCATCAAGTTCTGAAAATTGTCACATTCTTACTGTAGAGATCTGGGTCTGTGCAGATAGATATCCCTTCAGAAAGCAGGTCCTGGTGCTGAAAAAGACATGGCAGAAACTCCTGGTATTTTGATTCCATCTTCTCTTTAAGTTGAGGTTTCTGGCAGTTCTTTGCTCCACCCAGTGTGCCCCCTATCCAGTGAGTCGTGTCCTCTCAGTCTAGTAAGGACATATTGCCAGATTCCATCAAAATAACAACATCTACCAACTCTTGTTGTAGAATGGCTTAGGCTTCTGAAGGCATCTTCTTAGGAAAGGATCTAATGGTGTCTCAAAATTACTCTGACTGAAAAACTGTCCTCAGCACATTCCCAAACAGAGGCTTTGCTGGGGAAGGAAGCGTGTTACCCTGAATGGTCTATGGCACACTGCCAATATTCTGCCCTTCTTTTGGCCATTTGTACAAATAGCTAATGGTTCTTACTTAGCTCATATGTTTTATTAAGAGAGGCTTCCTCACCTGTTGCTGGGTGCTGAATTATGAATGATAGTCAACACATCCAGTAGTTTCCATTGCTCTTGCTTGGTGTTGCACAAGAAAGGGAGTAGAACTCCTCTGATGGTGTTTCCATGCTCCTGGATGTCACACGACCCTGTGTGATGTGACCTGTGATGTGACATGGCTTTCTTTCTGGTGCTTACAGCCTTCAGATGCTGATGGTCTTGGAGGCTTTAGTTCCGTGCTACCTACAGAAGATGAAGAGGCAGACGTCCCAGGTAGAGACCGTGCCTGCTGCCCGGGAAGAGATTGCTGCCACAGCTGCTCTGGCCACATCGCTACAAGCCCTTCTGTACAGTGTGGAGGTCCTCACCAGGTAATCTCAGAGGCAGATAACCACAGCCTAAAACAACACCAAACACCGCGGGAACTGGTTGTGGCTAAATATCTCTAAAACCTGACCTTTGTTTATGGCTTACAGACAACTTTTTTTTGTAGAGACAGCTACTTAGCCCCTTATGGCTTATAACTGTAACTGCTCCCTAAATTACCTGGATATTTAGTGCTAAGCACTCTGAATAGCGGCAGTAGCAATAATGATGACTTTCCGAAATGATTACTAAACACACAATCACATATAACTTGATGCGTTTCTATGGAGATTTTTAGGCCAGTGGTAAACAAAACCCTGTAGCAAAGGGATATGTTAGTGACTATGAAGATGCAATCCACATTTTAATTAGCTGTTTGATTAGTTTTTAGTTTTCACCTTTACAAAAAGAGACAGGGGGTGGAGACAAGAGAGAGTGAGTATGATTGCACACACAGTTCAGAGGACACATTGTGAGGATCAGTTCTCCCGTTCCATCATGTGGGGCCCAGGAGCTGAACTCCCTTCGTCAGGCTTGGGGCCAAGCCCCTTGGCTCCCTGAGCCATCTCGCTCACCCTATCCAATTATTTTGAGATGTGTATTTGTAACTGTAACTCAGCCTTCTTTTATTATTTTATTATTCATAAAGAGTAGGATCTTTTACTGTAATTTTAGAAACTACAAATCAAATAAAAACTTCAGAATGTTTAGGCCTATGACTGGCTTTCTTGTCCATTCTCTCCAAATTATCTGACCCTAGAGGTGCTGGGGGTGGGGGGCATCCTGGGTTTGTGCATTTGCTCCTTCATTCCATTCTGCTGGTCTAGTTGTCCACATGCCAGCCTAAAATACTACCTAGGATTTCACTCCTGACCCTGCTCAGAGATGTGGGTCCCAGAAATCAAACTCAGGTGGTCAGGCCTGGAGGCAAGCATCTTCACCCTCTGAGTTGTCTCACTGACTCTATTTAATTATCTTGGGATGTACTGTGTGAATGACAGTGAGTGGGACTGCTGTTCATGAGTGCTGATGTAGGGTCAGTTTCCAGTGATGAACCACACTGCCAACCTAGCAAGCAGAATGGAACCACAAGGTCGTAGGTAGCACAGAAAGGAGGATATGATATGCAGTCATGTCGTGTGAAAAGAAACGACTACAGTAGCATTTGGAAAAGATTGGTTACTGTTCTCGCCTATTGTAGGGAGACTTAGGAGACAGGTGTAGAAGGAACAGGCTAAATTTCCTATTCCTGAAGTGTTCATCTGCACCCAAAATGACTAAGCAAAAAAAAAAAAAAAAAAAAAAAAAAAGGTGGATCAGAGAGCCAGGACGCCTGGACAAACTGAACAAACTTAAGCTCCAGTGAGCAGTCCTCACACTTTGACGATGGTTTCAGGAAAGCCTTGGAGAAGATGCTTCCAAAGAGAAGGGTGCATGTGCATCCTCACCTCCACAGTAACAAAATAAATACTGAAATAAAGTCTGTGCCTTTAATACTCCTCTGTATTTAAGGCCCCTTTTGTAAAGAGCCTTTGGTTAGTAGTAATCACAACATAATTGATTGCTATTGGATTTTTAAATTTATTACATTTGTTTTGAGACAATTCCCACTATATGCAGTGTATACATACACTCCACCCCACATCCCCACCCCACCCATCCTCTGTCTTTCTCCTACAAAACCTCTCTCCCATGTTCTTGTCCATTTGTCTAGTTTGCTATTTTTTAAAGAAGAGTCCCCTTTCATATCCATAATGCTAATTTTATTATCTCATGAAAAGGGATATTTAACAGTTAAATTATGTTTGTATATTATGTGTGTATTGAGTTTCTATCCTATTACTCTATCAGAAAGTTAGAAGCTTAAAGCAAACTTCTTTGTATCTCAACATCCTGTGAACATCCAGGAAGGATCAGCTATTCTCAGAGGTTCAATGGAAGGACATGCGGGCATCACTCAGCCTGAGTGCTTGTCTGAACACTCAGGGGAGAACCCACTCTGTAGCTCATTCAAGTTTCGTAGAGCTCGGTTCTGTGTGGCTTTGATCTAAGCAGTTTCTTTGCTGCCTCTGTAGCAGGAACGATTCTTTTCCCATGGCCCCCTTCATCCTCTAACCTGGCAATAGGGCATTGAATCTTCATGCTTCAAATTTCTGTCCCCAGACAGATGGGAAAAAAGATTGTTTTAAGAGTAAAACTAGGCACCAAGGCCTTGCAGTCATCTTTCAGTTGAGCATACCAAACCAAGGCATGGGAAGAGGTGGCCTTCTGCCACTCTCGGAAATCTGCTTGCCATACTCAGCAGTCAGAGCAGGCCATAAAGATTTCATCCTGGTAAATGCTCCAAGAATCTGTGTCATCCTTTCTGTTCCTCAGAAACCAATATATAGGCAGAATTTTATCTAAAGCCAAAGGAAATGCCACAGACATGAAATGAAATCATTTGAATCTTATTAAACATCTGACTTAAAAGAGAAATTTACACTTGCTTTTCTCTCTTGCCCTTGCTCTGGTGCCCCTGTTCCCCCCTCCCTCTCCCCCATTCTTTCCCCTCTTTCTTTCTTTCTTTCTTTCTTTCTTTCTTTCTTTCTTTCTTTCTTTCTTTCTTTCTTTCTTTCTTTCTTTCTTTCTCTCTTTCTTTCTTTCTTTCTTTTTTTTTTGGGGGGGGGGTTGGGTTTTTTTTTTTCGAGACAGGGTTTCTCTGTATAGCCCTGGCTGTCCTGGAACTCACTCTGCAGACCAGGCTGACCTCGTACTCAGAAATCCTCCTGCCTCTGCCTCCCAGAGTGCTGGGATTACAGGCGTGCACCACCACCGCCCGGTCTTTCCCCTCTTTCCACGTGGTCATGGCCAACGCTCATCTCTCTCTACCTTTTCTTTCTCTCTTCTCCATCTCCTTTTTTCTTTCTACTTTTCTATAATAAAGCTTTGAAACTAAAAAAAAAATAGAAATTTACTGACTTTCTAGAGAGAATTGGGTATAATTTTCACTGAAAGAATGATTATATTAGGTGATAACTTCTCAGAAAAATGGAGTAATTCTAGTGCATACTTAAGTGATTTTTATTGTTATCTTGAGTACTGGACTGCCTGCTGTTAGCATTCTGTCCAAACTCCACCCCACAGTTACCTGGCAACAGCCAGGTATGCTCCACCCCACAGTTACCTGGCAACAGCCCATTATAAAAGGAGCTGCTTGCCTCCTCCTCCCTCTCTTGTTCTCTTGTTTCTCTCTTGCTCTCTTGGGCTCTTCTCTTCCCCACCCCCTTCCCTATTCCCTTTCTCCTCTCTCCAGAAGGTCATGGCCAGCCTCTACTTCTCTTCTCTCTCTCTCTCTCTCTCTCTCTCTCTCTCTCTCTCTCTCTCTCTCTCTCTCTCTCTCTCTCTCTGTCTCTCTCTCTCTGCCTCTACTACCCTGGTAACTCCCATCCCCATAAACTGAATAAACTCTAGTCTATACTATACCATCATGTGGCTGGTCCCTCAGGGGGAAAGGATGCCTCTGCATGGGCCCACTGAGGCACCCCTTACCCCCTTTCTTTTCTTTTCTTTTCTTTTCTTTTCTTTTCTTTTCTTTTCTTTTTTTATAAACACATCACCTGCCACCTAAGGAACTGCTGACTGATCTTACAGTCTGAGCACAAGTCTTATTTGAAGAGTCATGCTTTACTACTGAGAACCAAGAATTAGAACTTAAACCCCGATTTATGTCTAGAACTGGGAAGCCTTGTCTTTTAATGGCTTCTCAAGACTGAAGACTTCAAAGCTGGACCACCGGTTCTTTTAAGATTTGCAAACATACTTAGGTGGGCTTCCCAGCTTGAGAACTTTGTAACTGTCTCTTCCTCTGTTGCTTTGTTCTGGAAACCACTGTCACTGTCGCAGGCCCATGACAGCCCCACAGATGAGCAGGAGTGACCAAGGTCACAAGGGAGCTACCACAGCCAACCACACCATCTCATCTGGAGTAAACACCAGGTAACTCGCTCTGCCCTTTGCTTCTATGGCCTCTCAGATGCAGCTCAGTGGCTGGAATGAGAGGAATCCTGAAAAGAAGATCAAACAAAACAAAAACCCCGCAGCATTAAATGTGAAACTCTCTAAGGAAAACGTTCCAAGATAAGAAACGCGTGAGAGTTTAGAGCTACAAGAAAATACCAGAGCTGCTAAGAAAATCATCATAAACTCACACAGCCTTCATGAGGTGGCACTTGTGCAGGGTCTGTTGGACTCCAAGATGACCAGAGACTTCACCAGGCCTTGGAGTAGAGAGACCTTCTCCTCCCCATCATGTTTAAAAATAAGGCCTAGATTTCAAAGTTGTTGTTTTTTTTTTTTTTAATTCCCTCCTTTGGCTATATCCCATGAGTTTATATGAATCCTTACATTTTTCTTTATGCTCCTCATATGACAATGAAACAAGTTTTATAGGAGCTATAATTGCTGTATAACTGGTGTCCCAATGAAAGAAGATAGTACCTTCCAGGGTTACTATGCGTATATGCGTTTATCAAAGTGTGTACCTCCAAGGGCTTTCATATGAGCAGTGTCAGAAGGCTCCGCCAAGGAATCCCCTTCTTGCTCTGAAGCTTAAAGCAGGTGCTGTTCTGATTCATAGGTACCCGGAGCAAGGAGCCAAGCTGCACTTTATGAGGTACAGAAAGGCTTGCTCTTACTTCACACCCCTTCTGATTCACTGAGATGACTTCTTTAGACTTGGGTACCGGTTCCATTTAACTCCTACAGTGGATGCATGAAGTAACCGTTTCCATGTTAATCCTGGGTAACCGGCCCTGGGAAAGACACTGCAGTATGGTCTTCTGGGATGATAAATTTTCTTCATCCACCAAAGGAGCTTCGGTGGAGCTCTGCCTACCAATTCCCTGACTCGGCGGGAAGCATATTTCTCTTCAGTGTGACACCCTTCACTCACTCTTAACAACCAAGTGCCCATGTTTTCTGAGTCCTAGTTAATCTTTCTCAATTCCACAGGGAAAACCTCCATTTACTAGAGGAAGGACAAGGCCTTCAGAGAGAAGAACTAGATGAACGAATTTCTCGAGAAGAATTCAGAAGACCCCGGGAATCTCTGCTGAACATTTGCACAGAATTCTACAAGCATTGTGGGCCAAGGCTGAAGATCCTGCAAAATCTGGCTGGGGAACCACGGGTCACTGCCCTGGAGCTGCTGGATGTGAAGTCCCACATGAGGTACCCACACAAATGCTCCACCTCTGCCTGGGAGTGTGATGCTTAGAGCCTAGGCCATGTGCCTGTGTCTGTGCGCTGGACTGAGATGTGTGTGTATGTGTGTGTGGTGGGGCGGAGAGGGGGGAAGAATGTCTGGGAGTGGGAAGGCTTCCTCCAAGAAAAGGAATGAAGTACTTAGAATAATTTGTTTCCTGTGAGTTGGGTACATACCATTTAGATCCTTCTGGTAAAGTAAACATTTTATCTATTAAAGGAATCTCAGAAATAGGAAATGTTTTTAAAATGGGAATTCAGTCTATAATTTACTGTCTGGCAGATTTTTAAATGTGATCCCAAAGGACCTAGTAGCTTATTTCAAGCAGTTTTTAAAGGATCATAACTTTTTCTTTGAATTTTTATGATCATTACTTTGAATGCTTAATCTATTTACAAAATTAAATGTGCACTTCTCGCCAATCCCTCCAGAAACCTGCATTGTAAATTTGCCAAAACATAACATTTTTTTCTTTTTCTTTTTTTTTCTTTTCTTTTTCTTTTTCTTTTTTTGATTTTTTTTTTTTTTTTGAGACAGGGTTTCTCTGTGTAGCCCTGGCTGTCCTGGAACTCACTCTGTAGACCAGGCTGGCCTGAACTCAGAAATCCACCAGCCTCTGCCTCCCAGAGTGCTAGGATTACAGGCATGTGCCACCACCGCCCAGCCATTTTTTTTTTTAAGATGATCTTCTGAAAAGGATTTAGTAAGTACTAGGTGAAGTTACAGAGGAGGGCAGATGACCTGAATGCAAGCTCTTTCCCTGTCAGCCTCCTGCCTTTGCTAAGGTGTGGGCACACTGGCACCCGTGCTAGAGAGCCCCAGCCCTCCGTACTGGGCAGTGGTAGGGAAGAGCTTATTTTACACTGAGGAGTGCAGCTCCTATACAGAAGGCTACAGAGTTTCAAGGACCTGCTGTTGCCTTGGCAACTGAGGGCTCTAGCTCTAATTCACCTGAGTAATTCTATGAATAGACAAACATTGCATTCAAAGACAGGCATTTTGTGAGTGTGTGTGTGTGTCTGTCTCTGTGTATGTGTCTGTGTGTCTATGTGTCTGTCTCTGAGTGCATCAGTGTGTGTCTGTATGTGTGTGTGTCTTATGTGTCTTTCTCAATGTGTGTGTGTCTGTGTGTGTATGTGTGTGTGTGTCTGTCTCTATGTGTGTGTCTGTATATGTACGTCAGTGTATGTATATATCAGTATGCATGTACGTGTGTCTGTGTAGTATTCATGCCTCTGTGTGTATGTATTTTCTATCTCTGTATGTGTCAGTGTTCCTGTATGTCTGTTTCTGCATGTGTGTGTCAGTATATGTGAATGCATGTGTATCTATGTGTATTTGTCTATTTCTGTATGTGCATCTGTATATATTTATATGTATCTGTGTCTGAGAGTATATTTGTGTGCATGTCTATGTATGTCTAGGGGTTGTAAGACTATTCTCTGGAAATGTCTTTGGATATTTAAGGGAAGGAAAAATAGGGACTAGAGCACCCTCTAGAGGCTAACACTAGTTTACCAAATTCTAAGGGACTACTAGATACTTGGTGTAGGTTTAAGATACAATAGACATTAACACTAATGAAAATGATCTATATTATACATTATCTATATTAGACATTAGAGCTGTAATTTTCAAGGTTATCATAGTTCATTTCAAAAGACAAAAAATAACACATTTTCAAGTACTAAATCACTTGTACAATTAACTTTATTATTTTTAGGCAATGTATAAACACAGAGGTAGAATACACTAATTAGAGATTAGAAAAGGTAGCACCTCATGTAAATATTTATGAAATTTTTGATAAGGTTGGCACAATTAATATCATATTAGATTTATTCATGATCCATAAATTTGATATTGACCTCCTTGAGTTTTAAAGTAATTAGCAAAATATGATCTGCTATAAAACCATAATGTCAATAAAATAAAAAAGTAATTGCTTGGTGAGATAATACTTATTAAAAATAATGCCATCCATGGCGTTAACCCCCCAGTAAGCAGAACTAAGAAACAGAAGGATCAAAAGTTCAAGGCTAGTTTAGTCTTCACAGTTCTGGGATAATCTTGTTTACACAAGGAGACCCTAGTCTCACTGCAAGAAAACAAGCAAATAACTAAAACAAAGGACAAACAAAGTCTCCCAATTGCTATTTGTTGAAAAGGGAGAGAACTGGTACAAAAAACAGTGTCCCACAATTCCCTTCTCATAGACAAGAGGCCAGCTCTGCATGGCCACGTAGATAGTTGACATAATGCCATTATGTGATTTGTCATAAGCAAGCTTTCCAGAGCCAGGGTAGTGTGAGAGGACAGCTGCTTTACGGACTGGATTACTTAGATTATTTAAACCAAATGTCCCCTATTATGTACTACCGAATATCAAGCTTTTGATGAAAGACAAGTGTATAGTTCTTTGACTGAATACAGATGTTCTGTGCAATACTGTGAAGGGGGCAGATCCAAATACATTGATGCAGTGCCTACAGATATTAATGTTTCTTATAATTTTAGTGTGTGTGTGTGTGTGTGTGTAAGTCAAACTAATCATAAATTTTGGAGTGTGAGTTATATTTAAAAGTTTACCGATGAATATTATCCAGCCAGGAAAAAAATTAAAGAAGGGGAAATGAGGGTTATATATTCCAAATACCACAGATGTTTGCTCAAATAGTTTGGATTAGGCTAAAGAGCTAAGAAACAGTGTTGAAGCAATCTATATTCTGCATTTGCACAATATCTGATTAATTTCAAGACTCGGTGAAAATATTGTAGATAGATAGATTCTCTGGCCAAAGGAATGTCCTGCCTTATTACCTACTCCTGAGTTCCCAAAGCAGTAGCATCTATGATGCCCTTTCCTTCCTCTCTCCCTCCCCTCACCCATCCTGGCTTTCTCGCCCCTGCTCTGCCTTTTGTCACATGCTCTTTGTCTCTCGCACCCTACTCAATGAGAAGAACTCTTGAGTTCCATGGAGAAAGATGCAGAGTAACGCTTCTCTTCTTAAAACAAGAATTAGTGTGCAGATACGTGCTATCATGGAGACAGGCTTGAGACATCTGTATGAAAGGAAGACTCCCTTGTAGGTTCACCAGTGATCCATTTTTCATGACCAAAGGTTAAAGAGATTTACATATTAATCTCTAAAGTTTTCTTCTCATTTCTCGCTCTAATTGTTGTTCACGAGCTTACATTAGATAGATCATTTTTCAAACGTGTCCCAAAGCTATCTTTAAAACGCATTGTTTTAGAGAATTAAACTCTGGCACTTATTCAACCACATAAGGAATTGCATTCAGGCAGATTGATTCATTTTCTTCAACAAACTATGCCTTACAAGAACCCAAGTTGGTTATTTTACAGTGGAATGTCCAAAAATGTGTAGGGAGAAGGTGAAGGTATCTAGAGGAGTCTGTGTGGATATAACTGCCCTTATATGGATACAAGTCATCTAAGAAAGAATCATCTTCGTATGGCATGCTTATGAGAAAGACATAAATAATGCAATGGGCTGACTATTTGAGTCATTTCTTTATGGCACCTATGCACACACACAGTTTCCAGGACAGTGGCCCAGTTAGGAATGAAGCCAGTAGTTATGAAGGAATGGTAACTATTTGATGGCCATGAAAGTTTGCCAGGAACTGAACTTGTGCATTCATAATTAAGCCTAGCTGGAAGACATTAAAAAGAATTTAGGAATCTAACATGACAGCAGCTTCTAACAGTGCAGACCTCTGAAGGTGTAATGAATTCCCTTGATAATAATGAGTTCGTCCATGTGCAAAGCTAGTCCAATGGGATCCATGTTAGGGCATTTAAGCATTGGAGAGGTAGGCAAGGGCCTAGATGTTGTTCCTAAAGTGGAGTGCCTAGAGGTCATACTGTTCCTTTCAAGCATTTATTTCTCCTTTCCTGGGCTATCAGCTTTTCTCTTTATTGAAATGCTATAATTAATATGAGATAAGGAAAAGTACAATATTCCCATTGTACTACTTCTAATTAATACATCTCCGCACGTGCTGTGTGTGTGTGTGTGTGTGTGTGTGTGTGTGTGTGTGTGTGTGTAGTGTAGTGTAGTGTAGTGTATATGTGTAGAATTACATTCTCTGGGAATTGAGGATGTAGGAAATTGGCAGAGTTTCTGTTTAACATACACAAAGTCCCGGGTTTTATCTCTAGCACCAGGAACAACCAGGCATGATATCAGACCTCTGTAACGCCAGCACTTGGTAGGATGAGGCAAAAGAATATAAAATTCAAGATCATTTTCTGCTACACAGCAAGTTTAAGACTAATCTGGGTAGCATAAGACCTGTCACACACAAAAAGAAATGGCATTCTCTACATACTTTTGACCTGTCCTTCATCTTTCTAAATTGTCTTCATGTTTACTCTCTGAAATATTCCATGATTCTCCATAACTATGCATGTGCACATATCATTGTATGATTAGAGGATGTTGGGGGAATTCTTTTAGTTAGGAAGTTGACACATTGACTAGCATGGCACGATCAGCATGACACTGTGTGGTATTTTTTTCATTATTTCTGAAATGATTTTAGGCTGGCAGAAATTGCACACTCCCTTCTGAAGCTAGCGCCATATGACACCCAGACAATGGAGAGCCGAGGCCTTCGGCGCTACATCATGGAGATGCTTCCTATTACCGATTGGTCAGCAGAGGCTGTGAGGCCAGCTCTTATCCTCATTCTAAAGAGATTGGATAGAATGTTCAACAAAATCCATAAGATGCCCACCTTGAGGTGAGAAGGCTTCCTACTCAGATATTGTAGAGCACTGGGTTAGAAATTTGTCGTTTTGAACACAGCAAGCCAATCTGTGGCTAATTCAATGAGTCAAATGTTTTCAGGTACTCATTCATAGATAACTGGGAATATAAATTCCCCAATAACCGTATTTGTTTTAAGGAAATTACATTTCTTTGGGGATGTATGTATCCATCTTGAGGAAGTGTCTTTCCATTTCTCAGAGAGTTCTTCATCTGACGTAATGAAGAAATCCAATTATAACTCACAACCTTAATCCCTTTTGAAGTTAAGACAGAATATGCCTTCCAAATAGCCAGCCCAACAAAAAAGAGAAACATTAATTTGATGCAAAAAGTGCTACATTTAATATAGTTGTCAAATTTGGGTACGTGGAAATTTAGAAAAATTCAGGTTTTTATAGTTATCAGCCAAACTTTAAGACTTTAAACTTCAAAAGGTCTGATAACAAACCCAAACATTCACCTTCTTCAGTGGAGTTCTAAACTGGACAAAATTACAGCCTGGAGATTCTTGGAGGGCTGAGAAATGTCCATCCACCCCCTTCAATTGTGCTGATGCCTCTTCACTAGCCCATCTGGCAATGTGAACCAAGTTTGGAAACTACAGTCATAGTGAGAAGATGCTACAATTCACAGCACCACTCAATGGAAACCTCAAATTCTGATGAATGAGAGAGCTTCAACCACTTTTTAAAACTAAACTCAAAATTAAGGCAATGTTACCACAGACTGTGGGTACTTAAGGTTCAAGTTTTACAAACATTAGCCAGCACTCTGAACATTTATGCTACCATGAGCAGTCACAGAAAAACAGAATTGAACAATATCAGGCTACTGCCTAATCGTTGGTTCTTATATCATTTTGTACCATGGTGATGGATGTCAAGACACTATATCACGGTCACTTGTTTCAGTGGCATAGAGAGGCCTGGGTTTTTGGAGTTTTTTTTTTTTTTTTTTGGTTTTGTTTTTTTTTTTTTAAGACGTATTTTATCTTATTTATATGAGTACACTAGAGCTGTCTTCAAACAAACCAGAAGAGTACATTGGATCATATTACAGATGGTTGTGAGCCACATGTGGTTGCTGGGAATCAAACTCAGAACCTCTGGAAGACCACTCAGTGCTCTTAACTGTTGAGCCATCTCATCAGCCTGAGATGCCTGTTCTTAAGCACTATTTTTTTTTAACATTTAGAAATTAACCTTTAGAACATTTGCATCTACTGGTAAACAGCTGATCAAAGATTTATAACTATTTTGTGAGTATGTGTCATAATAAATTCTCTTTTAAGTACGTTGACATCAAAAGATGTTAAAGATCTCCATAAAATGGCCCATTTGTCATACAGTAGGCCAGTTATAAATGGCATACCTCCCCAAAAGAACTTTTTGATTCATGTATACTTCTCGTCAGCTGTGGGAACTTTTCCTGGGAAGCATGACATAACATACAGTTTGTTTTTAACTTCTTCATGTGACCTAAGTTCACCACACAAAGCCTTGACTGAAGCTGACCTGTGGATTACCTGGGTGCCTCAGGCATCCAGGCTGTCAGTGCGTCCTCATCTGGGATGCCCCTTCACTCTTTCACTGTACAGGCTGCAGGTTCATAGCAAGTGTAGGCTTAGAAATAATTTTCAAATCAGTAAATCCCAGCCTGCTTCATTTGGAGTCTTGGAGACTAAGATAATCACAGGGTAGATTCATTTTTAAGGCAGAAAAATCCTGGGTTAATCTGGTTGGCCTGTGTGCTTTACCATTTGTACTACCATAGAAGAAAATCTGAGATCCTTTCCCAGGAGGCAATGAGAAATTTCTAGACTATTTTCCTCAAATGTCATCTTGTGACAGGACTTATGCCGTACAAAGGGTGGTGTGAAACCTGAGGGTACCAAGAACAGTCTGTTAAGTAGATCTCGGAGCTGCAGCTGGGAGCAGATGTATTCTGTTAGGAGATTTCTCACATCTTCTGAGACAATAGTATAGGAACCCTCTCCAAAATGGCATCAGGGACCTTAAAATATGACCCATTCATCATCTCTGTTTTTTTCTTCAATAGATTTTGTCTCATTAGTCGGTGGGGCGGGACTGCCTCTGCTGCATTTTCAGTACCTTCTTCCCCTCCCAGTGTGCTCTGTACTTTTGGAACAACATGGGTAAACGTCATCCTGTGGGAAGCACTCTGTTGTATCAGACGCGTGTCCTGTCTTAGCTGCTGTCTGGGTTGCTGTCTCATTCACTTGTCTCAGAGTGTCTCCCCGAAGGGAGCCAGGCCGCTAATGGCTCCTATATTGTATTCCAGGCGACAGGTTGAATGGGAGCCTGCCAGCACTTTGATTGAAGGGGTTTGTTTGACACTTCAGAGGCAGCCAATCATATCCTTCCTGCCTCACCTTAGGTCACTGATCAATGTCTGTGTCAATCTGGTGAGTAGCCAAGTGGCAATCTTCTGAAACTTTGCACAGTTTAACTCTGCTATTGATTTCTCGACAATGAAGATTTACAGGTCAACCACTTTGTGCCCCTTACCTACCTATGAACACTGACGGCTCAGGTGACACTCAAAACCCTGAGGTACACTTCAAGGTGGTACATGGGAGATACAGGGGCCCATCCCTGCCCAGGCGGGGTGTTGGGGTGCTGCTTCCCATGCACTACTTTGACAATCACCTCAAAACTGCGTTGAGAGTTGAGGGCTGCCAGTTGGAGAGTGGGGTGGGTGGAGTCTGCACAATTGGCTAGTCAGCTTGGGGAGGAGAAACACAAAAGAAGGCTTTTCTTTTCTTCCTTTGTCTTTTCTTTCCTTTTTTCTTTCTTTTTTTTTTAAGGGCCAAATAACACCATGAATTGGCCAGTTTAGTTTTATACAAAGAAAAATTATCTTCACTGTTTACGTAATATCTAGAGTCTGGTCCTGACAAGGTTTTGTACAATGTGTGAAAACCATGCTAGCGCACATCATCCAGTAGGATCAGCTGCTTAACTAGTTTGGCCACAAATGTGTAGTTGGAATGCCTAGCTTAGTGCACATAGAGCTCTGACCATCATCATTGATATCAGTATTTGCTCCACCAAGGATTGTTGACAGCACAGCCTTGAACCCAGCAGTTTCCCAGTTATCCATCTCTCATTACCTACATAGTTAGCCATAAACAACATTCTACAAAACCTTGGCTGAATCCAGTATAAAGACTGACCTGACTCCAGACATTACATGCCTCAGACGGCACAGAGAAAGAAGAAACTGAGAATGACATGCCTGACCTTCGATCTGTTACTCATATTATTAGTGAATGAGACTCCTTTACTACAGTTGCATGAAATTGCAATGGTCCTGGCTGGTCATGTGCTCTGTTTGTATTTCAGGTGATGGGAGTGGTAGGACCTTCCAGTGTTGCTGATGGATTACCCCTTCTTCATCTCAGCCCTTATCTCTCACCGCCTCTGCCCTTCAGCACAGCTGTTGTCCGGCTTGTAGCATTGCAGATACAGGTGTGACTGCCTTACCTGTTTGTCACGCTCATTGAGTTGCCGGTGGAGGCACCACATCATCGTGGTGGTCTCTCTCTCTCTCTTTCTGCAAAAGGCTGGGCAAAATCTGTGACACCGAAGTGGGAACACCTTCCAAACATTGATAGGTTTGGAGCTTCGGCCCTGAGCAGGGCCCTAAGTTGTGCTTCTGTAATTCTTCTTGAGATCTCAAAAATAGCAGAGTCATCTAGTCCTGGTACAACCACAGGAACCACTGTGGTCATGGAAGCTGTGTGCAAACTAATGGTGTATGAGTTATCAGCTCACAATTGTTAATCAAAAGAGGCAATAGTATTCAAAGTCTGGTTTAAGATTATTTTCAGAAAGAATTGCAGTACGAAATTCTTTCACACGTTACTACCAGACTTTGAATATCTTTATTTTTCTTTAATGATTGTGGGTTGAATATTATTTTAAGCATGAGTACACACACACCACTCTCCCACTTTAACAACAAAGGTACAAATTCCCAACTCCCCTGTTTCTCTCTGTCACCCAGTTTCAAAGCTCTGTGACCAATGGAAAGAATTCACTGGCTATAAATGGGTAATTTATAATGATAATTATCATTATCATTATAATGATCTGGAAATCATGGCTTCTTACCATCCAGAAAACGGGTAGATATTCAAAGAATGTGAAGAATGATGGCTACTGCGCAGAAGGGAAAAGATGACATCCTACCTTTTACCCTAATAACCTGTTTCCGAAGATCACTTATTTCTTCCTTTTATGCTTCCTGGCTTGAAGAAGGCCTAAGCAGGGGTTAAGGAATTTTTAAATAACCCCCAAGTGGAGAAAATGCCAAGTTGTCGCTTTCTCCATTTTCCTTGGTAAATACATAGAGAAAAATTAGTCGGGGGAAATGAGGTGAGTTAGTATCAAAATTCGTCACTTATTGTTTAAGCTGGTCCTGTCTTTTTAGGAATGTAGTTCTGTTATGTGAAACCAATGGTAAATCATCAGTGTGGGGCAGACTCCATATGGCACAAAGACGACATGTGAACTCAAGAGTTTCCAGGTGCAGCCAGCGGGGAGGCACCTTTGCCAACACTCTGTAGAAACAATTGCACACAATGGGCACAGTGGTCAATTAATCTTTTTTCTTTTTTTTCTATTATTGCTGCACAGGCTTTAAAAGAAGATTTTCCTTTAAGCCATGTGATCTCCCCATTCACCAATCAAGAGCGAAGGGAAGGGATGCTTTTAAATCTGCTCATCCCATTTGTGCTCACAGTAGGATCTGGAAGCAAAGGTCTGATTAACTTAACTAAAGGAAACCTATTGTTGTTGTTGTGTTTTCTAACTACCAGGGTGTTGTTTCTATTCTTCCTTTAGCCCCCCAGGAAAGTCATCAGCTGAATTGGATCTAAATGGTTTAAGTGGGCCTTGATTTGGAAATAGTTTTATTTGGTTTAGCTGACCTGGGACAAGAATTTCTCTTAGGGAAAACAAAACAAAATAAAACTATATATATATATATATATATATATATATATATATATATCCAATTTAAAGTGATTTTAATACAGTAGAGAGCAGAAGGACATTGTTTCACTTATGTTAAGAAAATGTTAATTAGTTCAACTACAGTGCACTGAGAATTGATGGGTGCCTAGACTTTAATACAGAGATCCTGCAGCTGCCAGCCGTCAATATGTTCTCTTTACTTTTCCTTCTTAAGGGAGCCTTTCTTTTAGGAAAAACCTATCTCAAATGTAAGCACAGTACACTCTAAGTATTTGCCAATAGAAAAGAGAATGAACTGGTAAGCAGGGGATCTGGCTAGCAATACAAGTGCTCGGACGCCAGCTATGGTGTCAGTAATGCTGTGCTGTGCTTGGAAGAAAGCTTACAGTACTGAGGTAGGAAATCCCCACCCTCCTAGGAGTTCTGGTTTCGCACTGGAAGAAGTTGCACTGGTCAGTGTATAACAGGGAAGGTCTGCCTCGTGATTGTTACTTTTCCCCCTTCCTCTCTCAAACTGCACTTCAGATAGCCCGTGGCTGGAGCAGCCCGAGGTACAGTTACTGCTGCAGACGGTCATTAACGTGCTCCTGCCCCCTCGAATCATCAGCACATCCAGGAGCAAGAACTTCATGCTGGAGAGCTCCCCAGCACACTGCTCTACCCCCGGGGACACAGGGAAAGACGTGCGCAAGGAAGGGCTGGCTGAATCCACCAGCCAGGCCGCATATTTAGGTAGGTCTTTGCCCTCTGCCTCCTCTTTTTCTCTCCCTGTGGATGCATCTTGGGGCAGAAGGTATGTAATGAAGCCACTTGAGCAGGAAACACTCTTGCATGGCTGGTTTCCTTCAGCAAATATATGTCAAAGGCAAAGAGTATTTTTCTTTTTTAATTATGTTTTGAATTTTTTTTTTTACATCCCAAATGCAGACCACGGTTTCCCCCTCCCTCCTCTCCTTTCAGTCCCTCTCCCACACCTCCTATCTTCCTCTCCCCCTATCCACTCCTCCTCTGTTTCTCTTCAGAAAAGGACCAGGCTCAGTGGATATCAACTGGCCATGGCATATCAAGTTGCAGGAAGACTAGGGACCTCCTCTTCTATTAAGGCTAGACAAAGCAATCCAGTAGCGGGAAAGGGTCCCAAAGGGAGGCAACAGAGTCAAAATCAGCTTCTGCTCCCACTGTTGGGAGTCCCACATGAAGACCAAGCTGCTCACTGTGACATGTGTGCCAAGGGTCTACATCAGCCCCATGCAGCTCCCTGGCTTGAGATTCAGTCTCTGTGAGCCCCTGTGGGATCAGGTTGGTTGATTCCATGGGTTTTCTTGTGGTGTCTTTGACTCCTCTGGCTTCTAAAATCCGTCCTCCCCCTCTTCAGCAGGATTCCCTGAGCTCTGCCTAATGTTTGGCTGTGGGTCTCTGCATCTGTTTCCATCAGTTGCTGGATGAAGCCTCTCTGATGACAATTAGGCTAGACATCAATCTATGAGTATAACAGAATATCATTAGGAATCATTACATTGGCTTTTGTTTTGTTTTGCCAGTCATGCTTAGCTCTATCCTAGATTTCTGGGATATCCAGCCTCTGGCTTCTAACCATGCAGGTAGTGCCAGGAGTAGGCTCCCGCTCATAGCATGGATCTCAAGCTGGGCCAGTGCTTGCTCGGCCATTACCACAATTTCTGTGCCACCTTTTACCCCAGCAAATCTTGTTGGCAGGGCAAATTATAGGTCAAATGTTTTGTGACTGGGTTTGTGTCCCAATCCCTCCACTGGAAGTCTTGCCTGGTTTCAGAAGATGGCTGGTTCAGAATCATTCTGAAATTTAGCAAGTGCTATTAGATAGTATATACTGTGGTTCACATTGGTCTGGCAGCTATGCTAATAAAGTCCTTGAAGTTGACAGTTAACATCCTGAGAGGCAGACATGGTGACCTTTTGGGATGGTATTTCCTCAGCCAGCTTTCTTTTTCTTCCCTGACAATGTATTTGAATTTCTGTCTTGACTTTTGATTATGTGAGGACAGTTCTTTTTTCCTACAAGTTTCCGATTCTTCTCCCCACTTCCATCCCTACTTATCCATTACCCCATTCCTGCCTTTAAGCATTACCTTCCCTGGAGTAATAGAGAGCTACTCACTGCCCCTGAAAGAAGTAGACCAGGGGGAAAAGACCACGCTTGGGCTGGCTCCAAGCATAAGGAGCACTGACAATAGGAAACCCCAAAAGAGGACCGTCTCCCTGGTAGTTATTCAGTCCACCACAGCAAATGTTAGTGGACGAGTATGAGACAAGCGCAGGCTTCTAGTCAAACAGGTCCTTGGAGTTTGGAGTGTGGGAAAGTGACGTGTTTGAGTTATAAGAAGAGATCATTTACTGTGGCAAGAAAGAACGAAGGAAGGAAGGAAGGAAGGAAGGAAGGAAGGAAGGAAGGAAGGAAGGAAAGGAAGGAAGGAAAGGAAAGGAAAGGAAAGGAAGGAAGGAAGGAAGGAAGGAAGGAAGGAGAAGGGAAGAAGGAAAGGAAGAAAGAATGAAAGAAAAGAAAGGAAGAAAGAAAGAATGAAGGAAGGAAGGAAGGAAGAAAGGAAGGAAGGAAAGAGAAGGGAAGAAGGAAAGGAAGAAAGAATGAAAGAAAAGAAAGAAAGAAAGAAAGAAAGAAAGAAAGAAAGAAAGAAAGAAAGAAAGAAAGAAAGAAAGAAAGGAAGGAAGGAAGGAAGGAAGGAAGGAAAGGATGGGAAAGAAGGAAAGAAAAGAAAGAAAGGAAGACAGGCAGACAGAAAGAGAAAGAAAGAGAGAAAGAAAGAAAGAAAGAAAGAAAGAAAGAAAGAAAGAAAAGAAAAGAAAAGAAAAGAAAAGAAAAGAAAAGAAAAGAAAAGAAAAGAAAAGAAAACAAAGTAAGTATACATAGGGCCTGCCCAGAAGGGTGCTCAGATGCCAGAAGTCCGGCATAAACAAAGGCATAAGAAGTCAGGCTCAAACAAAATTCAGGCCAGGGAGAGAAACACATGTGATGTTAGGGACCACAGAAGATGATGGGGGAGCGGAGCTTTTTATGTAAGACCATGAATAAAACTCTTGAAGAAAAATTTCTCATTCCATTCTACTTCCCACCTTTTTAATGAAGGTATTATTATTTTTCTTCCTGGGTTAAGTGGGTGTCCTTTTTTTTTTAATCCAATTGTGTTTTAGCTGGGGTTGTAAGCAATACACTGACTGACAATTTCATTAAGCTGCTGTGATGAAGCCTGTGAGCCACAGAGCAGGGCTCCTCTAAGGCACAGGCCCTCAGGCTCCTCTTCTCTCCCCCTGCTATGAAGCTCTCAAGGTTATTCTCGTCTGCTTCGAGAGGCAGCTGGGAAGCCAGTGGTACTGGCTGAGCCTTCAGGTGAAGGAGATGGCTCTGCGGAAGGTGGGAGGCCTGGCCCTGTGGGACTTCCTCGACTTCATCGTGCGCACCCGGATACCCATCTTCGTTCTCTTGCGGCCTTTCATCCAATGCAAGGTGTGGAGCTCTGCTCCGACAAGAACATGCAGTTTTCCATTAAGGCAGGAGTGCTGGCTGGCTGGCTGGCTGGCTGGGTGGGTGCGTAGTTTCGTGGGCACGTGGGTGGATGCGTGGAATACCCAGGACATGCTGCTGAGGTCAGGTAGCAGGGACTGTTAATACAGTCACCCGTGTTTGGTGAGGAAACAGCCCAAAGCAAACCTCCAGAGAGTATTTCACATCCAAAGCACCTTCTCACCTACTAATGTCTGCCAAACGTTATTTCCATCTCATTCATCACCCTGTCCCTTTCAAACAAAAAGAAAAACTTGCCCCATGGAATGTTCTGGAAAATGTGTTCCTATGTCAGTAGCATTGTTTGAAATCTACTATTAAAGAAACATGGGGGAAATGGGAAAGTTAAAGCTTCTTTTTCTGTTCATTATTTATCTACCCTTTTATTCTTCTCATGCCCCGATTTCTTAGGCCAGAGTCTCTAAACAACGGCATTGTGTGTGGTAATGCCCCTTCCCATGCATTGCTTTCTGTTCTTCCTGTATCTAAGAAGTCAGTAGGCATCATACATGGGGAAGCAGGGTCCTGAGCATGCAATACTTATGTTTTAGCTACTGGCCCAACCGGCAGAAAATCACGAAGAGCTTTCTGCCCGACAACACATCGCCGACCAGCTGGAGCGGCGCTTCATCCCCCGCCCTTTATGCAAGAGCTCTCTCATTGCAGAGTTCAATAGTGAACTGAAAATTCTGAAAGAGGCAGTCCACAGTGGATCAGGTAAGTATGCATGGTGTCCTTTGAACCTGGCAGATAGGACTCATAACCTACAAAGAAACCTCTGCCTAGCTCACTGCCCTTTGGGGGAGCCGCATGTATCTGAACTATGTTAGTATACCCAGAGATTTGGTCATGTTGGTCAAGTCTAACAAGAAAACAAATATCAAACGGCTGTCTTAGGAATTTAGCTACATTCTTTTCCCGAATGTTTTTAAATATATATTTTAATTGGTTAGGTTTAAATATTTAATAAAAGGAAGATGTCTGCATTCTTTCGTTCCCTTTTTGACAGAGGAATTCATTTTATCAAGCATCTGTTATAATTTCACAGGTATTATTTCCTTTAAGCCACACAGATGTCTGCAATATGTGTCATTCAAAGCCCAATTTAAAAAGGAGGAATTTGACATTCAGAGGGTTAAGTAGTTTATATACAGAGAAAGTGAAGCTGGTGGGTGACTTCTCACTAGATGAATGTTCTGGATCCTAAACTCTCTTAACAGACTAGAACGGGGAGGAGCTAAGTGGAGGTCACAAGGGGAAGGTTTTTCAAACTATTTGAAAGCCCCCCACCTTTTACCTCCCCTCCCCCTTGAATCTCTATTGCTTACTCTGCAGTTCCTTCCATGACCAATGAGGAAATTAAATCACTGGTTACCATTAGAGGGCAGTCATCGCCCATATGTAAGAGTATGAGGGTGTTTCTTTTTCTTTCCAAAGTGATGACTGTTGTTCGTAAAATGTTCAAAACACAAAGATTAAAAAGTGCAATATTGGTGATATTCACACACTACCATTCAGATGCTCCACAGACTCTGGCAAGGTCGCTGGCCACAAAACTGGGGAGTCTCTAATGCTGTTGTCTGCAGAAAAGGAGACAGAGAACGGCTTGGCTATATGCCCTAGTTTTGATGTTTCGTTCCTAACAATATACCAATTTCCTTATTATTCCAATATACTGGTGTGGGCAATGCCCACGCCACAGTAAAACCAAGGTTTTGAAATCAGCAATTCAACTCAAAATTGGCTGGTATCCCATTAGCTTAAGCAAACGGAAAATAAACACACAAAGAAAAGAAACTGCAGAAGCCTTCCCTTTTCTTTGGTAAGGATTTTAGGCCTTCATAAGAAAGCTATTCCCATGGAGTACACCAGTGGCCAATACTGATTTTTTTTTTTTTTTGGTTTCCTGCTTCAATTTCCTGTGCAACTTTATCTTAATACTTCTTAGTATGGGATTCTCTAGTTATAAAGGAAAAATAAATCATCAAAGACAACTTCAAAGCAAGCATTTGTTTATCACCACCTTAACCCACCTTTCCTTTGTTCTCTCAACCCCCAGCCTACCAAGGAAAGACATCCATCAGCACTGTAGGCGCATCTGCCTCTGCCTACCGCCTAAGCCTGGCCACCATGTCTCGCTCCAACACAGGCACAGGCACTGTCTGGGAGCAGGACAGCGAGCCATCCCAGCAGGCTTCCCAAGACACCCTCAGCCGGACCGACGAGGAGGATGAAGAAAGTAGGTCAAGCACAGAACCCAGGCAAGAAACACGGCCTGCCTGGCCGTGCTAGCAAGGGCCTAGGAAAGATGTCTGCCCTTCCAGCCATTTCCAGGACCGCCCTCCCCCAACCATGGTCATCCCTATTTAAAGAGGTTTCAAAATGAAGTTGACATCCGTGGACATTCAGGGGGAAAGTATGTATCTGACCTTTCCTTAGAAATTTCATTTAAACTCTCTTGGGTGTCCTGGCTAGAAGAATGGCCAGCTCTCACAAGGTCCTGTTTGTGAAAGAAAAGTGGTGACCATATGCACGTGGTATTCAGAAAACACCCGCTGCCTATAGCAGCCAGGATGAAATTCAAAGGATGACTGAAGGGAAACAACTTAAATTTGAGTTTAGAAGCTTTCCTGTAATGCATTTATCCCACGAATTTCTAATGCATGTGCTAAAGATTTACTGTTGCAAAAAGACAGCAAATCTATAAAGGCTGCAATGAATGCTTAAGCAAGGCAGGATTTAAAAGCAGAAGACTGGTGAGTTTCCATTAATTCTCTCCATCATATACGGGGCTTCTTAAACTGCACTGGTTATTTTCCACTTTTGCTTTTAGATGCTCTTATACAATATTTATTGAACAGTTGTACCTTTAAGGTTGAGAATACTATCCAAGAGCTCCTCTATACCAAGCAGAACCCACAAAAGGCCCCTCTCTGTACTAAAGCAGGGAAAATGGAAGTTGAGCTTAGAATTTTAATTAACAAAGATGAATAAGAGTATTTTAATGTCTCCATACAAGATGGAGAAGGAAATGCATGCTGTTGTGATAAACAAAATACTTTTTACTAATATTTGCAGATTTAGTTTGAGGGTAAATTATATGAGGTAGTCATCATATTATAAACACCTTATAAATAGACACCTGGTGACTGCTCATGGGCCTACAACCAGAGTTGTGCAGCATAAGAGACTAAGATGAGAAGCTTACTTTTTAAATCTTTTTCTTTATTTTTATTTGAAACAAAAGTATCATGAGACCCAAGCTGGCCTTCCATCCCCTATATTGCCGATAACCTTGAATATCTGATCCTTCTGTCTCCATCACTTAGTGCTGAGATTGCAGACGTGATCATGCCTGCTGACTCAGCACACTGGGTCCCTGCCATTCTAATTTAAAAGAGTCCATCTTGTCTTATTTAATAGTTGTTGGGACTGGTGGTGCTGGGGACTGAACTCGGGATTTCATCCTTACAAGACACTGGCAAGTACTCTACCACTGACTATATTTTAATAACAAAAATGAGCAGTTTAAATAGTAAGTTCTGATTCCTTTATGAAACTTAAAGCAAAGTCTACTTTTCTTTAACGCATGAAAGAGTATCTACCAAGTTCTTTTTTAATGATGGGAAATGATAACACCTGTGATTCCTAAGACTATCTCTATGTTCAGGTAACTTTGTGAATAAGAAGTTGGCCTAGACAATAGGAAGGAGTTATGGAAGAAAAGTAGAGAAGATTTAAGCAGAGATATCCTTGGGTGGGACTCAATACTCATATGGTGGTGGTGTCAGAAGGCATGTAGACTTCTGCTAATACCTCTTTTAAATGACATAGTCATCTCCGTGAAATTAAGATTACCAATAAAGGGTGCATTAAAGTTGTGATGTGGGTGAACATTAGCTTATATGGAGAATGTATGAAACCAAGATTAACTGTTTTAATTGAAACTGGTTTTCCAACTATAGACACATGAATTAAGACCTATCTGGTATAGGACAAGAAATCATGAGGAAGATGTTCGCTATCCTTTATGATATTAGAAAGAATCCTGAAGAGAAGGCAGCCTTTACAAAGAGCACTTAAAAGGAGTAATATAGGAAAACACATGCTCAGTGAGCGAACAAATGATAAGGAGATGCTAAAAGATACAAGTTCAAACGACAGGAAGAATCTAGAACAGGCATTTGTAGAAATAGTTCAATGCATTCTATCATGTTTTCAATATTTTTTTTACATTTCTTTGTAAACATACTACAGAGGGAGTATGTCAAGACTCAGCTCAAGTCATTGTATAAAATATTAAAATTTATAGCAATTTTAATATTTACAATTTTATTTGAAAAGTATATTAGAAATATAAAGTATTGTAAATGATATTCGATGATCTTAGATGGTAACATACATTGCAAATGCCACAAAATTTGTTTATTGAAGTTTATGTGGTTTAGTAACAAACCATGCTAGAGCATTTAGCATGAGGTCAGCTTGACATAAATACCAAAGCTAACTCTCATATGGATTTGGGCATATTAATTTCTGCTCCTATAGTGAAATGCCCTCTTTAAATTTTAGATTAAAACAAGTACTTATTTCAGGATGTTACAGTTTTCAAACATTGTTCCTAAAATATCTGAAATATTCCTTCCCACAACAACCTAGAAATCATTGTATGTCAAAGAAATATAATTGACCCATTCAAAAATAAACTCCCAATTGAACTAATTCCTACAATAGTCTTTAAATGCATATGATGTACCATCCAGCTTTTCTGAAATCTTTAATTTGAAGTACACATTGGTTTACTTTGATAAAAGTAAGAAGTTTACATATGTTTTGTGAAGGTTATCCTAGTATGAGAGGGTAGGAAATGTGTAGACATGAAGAATTATTATTGCTTCACCTGGGGTGTTAGTTTTTATATGTACAAAGATGGCTATGATTGTTTAGCCTTAGAGACAACCCTGAGGTTGTATCCAATACAGGGAAGGAAATAAAGTACAGTTTTGAATAGAGTTATCTGATCGGTGCCATGGTTTTGTAACTTTTGATCTCTTCCCCACTTTCAGATGACTCTGTAAGCATGCCCAGTGTGGTAAGTGAACAGGAAGCTTGTCTCCTGAGCACCATTGGAAGGAGGCGCTTCTCCAGCCACGTCTCCAGCATGTCTGCACCTCAGGGTGAGGTGGGCATGCTACCCAGCCAAAGGTAAAGGGCTATGACTTTCTTATAGTCTGCACTTTGGGGCAAATACACTCACTTTATCCTATAAAGACGTAAGGAGAAGGAAGCAAGGGTTATGTTTCTAGAGAAACTGTACAACAAAGCATTTCCAAGTAGGTTCCTATGGGTAATATTGTAGATTTCTATGCCATGCTTTGAAATAAGACCGCACCTTCAGGTCCAAGTATTGGCTTTCACTGAGATATTCATGAGTGGAAATAATGGTCCTTTGATTCTGATCAATATGTCAGGTTTATCATCAGGCAAGATAATGAGTATTTGGTGAGAATAGGGAACTTACTAGATACCCTGGGAACTTAGCCTTCTGCAGTATCCTTCATGTTCACCTTCACGTAGGAATGCTTCCCCAAGCAGAAAATACACCTCTGACCCTGTGCGGACCATGGGCAGACCTCTTAAATATAGCTCTGTGTCCCCAGCTAGGAGCAAAAGTAGGCTAAACTGATGTGGAGGGGAACTTTTGTACCAGTAACGCTAAGATTCAATGATGAAACCACTTACGGCATTTTCTTTTCTCTGCGATATAAGAATGTAATTTTAAAAAATCCTTTCAGGGGCTCTTAGTCATTTAAACCATTTGTATTTGGGGGAAACAATAATACATGGATCAAAACTGAAATTTATACTTAACACTCATATTTGAATTTTACATGTTTTAAATAAAATTATAATAGAAAACATCAAAGTTCATCTATTTTTAACAACTAATATTTTCATTTCGGATAATTGGTGATGACTGCCTTTGAGGATTTGTTTTATGTTTTTGTAATGTTGTAGTTCAACACATAGCTTTGAGCATGCTAGGCAACTGAGCTATATCCCAACCACTGTTGTTTATTATAGTCACACACAGACTATAATATTAATAGAAATATATGATTGTATTCAGATTAAGCTTATTTACATACAGGAGTAACTATATCATACCCAAACCAGTCAATGAATAGTTCACATAATCTAGCATTTGATGATTTCCCTTTATGCAGAACTGATTTTACAAATAAAATGTAAAACCAAAAGGCCAAACAATGTGTCCAAAAAGGTAACATAAACAGTTAATATTGCTAACATTAATTTATTCTTAGTTGATAATTATCCACATGTTCATCTTGATAGTAAAACTAGAATAGGAATTTTAATCAGAGAGGTTTTGAGCTATTCAAATTAAGTCAAACTACTAATTCTTTCTGTGTACATAGTAATAGATCAATTTATTCTCAGGGAGAAATTTTATCTAGTATAAACATATACCAGAAGTTAAAACAAACAACAAACAAACATAAAAGCAAAGATACTACAGCAAATCATTTTGTTATTGAATTACATTTTGGAAAACTGGAGAAGGGAACATTGTCTTTGTCCATTATGAAATAGTGATCCTCTTCCTGAGGAACACAGACTAGTTTTACAGTGAGTTCTTTGGGAATAGTCCCCTTAGTTTTGTAGATGCTTAACTCTCTGGAACTTAATACACATATATTAAATGCATTGTGGTTGCTTAGATCAGTGCTAGGCCTGAGAAGAAAGACAAAATGTACCATGGCTTGCGTTCACAAATATCAATTCAGCTATATCCAAGTGTGGGGATAAACTATTATTGCTCACCAAAATGACAGGTTTCTGTTACAGTTGCAATTCAATCACTAGAGAATATAGACTAGAGAGGTAAATGAAAGTTCCTTGTAACTTGTTGAAGATAACTTCAGTTTGTTTACTGACATTTTCATTGCAAAATTAGCAGGGGAAGTTGGGCTCTTTCTTTGCTTCCCTTAATGGCATTAGTTTCCAGACTTTGGTTATGGACATTCCTGGTAAGTGGTTTCTGTGTGGTCCTATTAGGGAGTACAAGAAAATGTGGTCCTGGTCATTGAAATACTATGTCCATAAGATAAGTTAAAAATAATGACCACCTAGCCAAATGGCTACCAAAGAAATCCTAGAGGCATCTTCTACCGATCTACTCTGCCATGCATTTCCGAGCTCATTCGTCCATTCGGAGCTCATTTTAACTCTTGACCAATAAATAGACCACTCCTCTGAGAGTCGTACCCATCCGAAGTCTTTCCTTCCCCCATTGCCTTGAGTCCTATGTCTTGACAAACCCAGCACAAGGTGAAATGGTTGACTGTCTCCTTTTCCTTCCTTGTTCTGTTAAACTTATTTTCAGTTCTTGGAAACAGAAAATTGCATGCCCCCTTTTCCTTTTTTTTTTCCTCTTTTTATTTTTTTCTTTTTGCATTTTCTTTCCCTAAATGCTTCATCTCCCTACCCCTCCTGCAGTGAACCTAATGTCCTCGATGACTCCCAGGGCCTGGCCGCCGAGGGCAGCCTCTCTAGGTACAGTGTCAAAGCTACCTGTCTTTTGGTGTCTGTGCTGGGAACCTAGCTGTTCCCTGTCACCTCCGTCTCTCTGTCTCTTCTGTCTTCTATTGCCCGTCTCGGTATCTCTTTCCATCCCTCGCCCTATGTTGTTCATGAACTCACGAGCCTGGAAGTCAAAGGTGTAGCAAACCCTCCTTCTTTACAGGTTCAGAGATCACAAATAGTCTAAAAACCTCGATTAAAACAACAACAACAATAGAATTCTTTATGAGGTGTATCTAATGGATGCCTAAAATTTTTGCTATACCAAGGGCTAGGAGTATAGTTCAGTGGTAAAGCACATGTTTAACACGTGCTAGACTCTGGGTCCAATACCTAGCACCTCCCCCAAAGTGTGTTATATCAAACATTAAATTGCTCCCACCTAATCATTCCTGTCTGCACTGATGTTCATCGAAAATTGCTTTTTTGGGGAGGGGGGAACTTTGTAGAACAACTCCCTCTCAGGGAGCCCCTGTACTCAACCAAGTCAGATTTTCTAGCTAATACCACAGATGGTAAGAAGGCAGTGATGCTGTGAGAATAGCAATGTCACTGCAGTTGGTGTGGCTGCTTCTCTTTGCTACATGCTACTTGGCATGTCTCTAGCCTGTTCAAGCACACATAAGCACACATAAAGAATATTGCTTCTAGTACAAAAATGACTCCAAAACTTGCCATGAAAAAACAAATGCAAACTTTTCTTGATAAGTAGTAAGAGAAGTAACACAATGGAAACATTATTCCTAGACTATTTGCGTAAGCCTTCAGAAAGGGGTACTGCACCTTTAACACTCAAACCACGTCAAACATTCCTAATCTTGTGCTGTTGACTGACACCTCTCAACTAATCCTCATTAGGGGCAATGCTTCTTGTCCATCACTAGAGTGTCTCTGTCCCATGTTAAGAGAAAGCAGTCCCAGGGCTGCGTTCTAGAGTGAGTACAATATCCTTGTGTTTATTGCTTTATCACAAAGATGAGGAAATGTTGAGAGGCCGTTCCTGTGAAAGGTCTTTTGTTTTCTTTGCATCCTGTTTGGATTTCACATTTTCTTCTGAGACCGAAAATGGGAAATTGAGTCCATCATCACGTCTATTTTTTTTTAAACTGGATCCATAACTCATGACATTCATTTGTGTTTGCGAGCCCTTGAATGAGCAGATTAGTCTCTTATTGGTAAATATGGAAGTGCTGCACAGTCCAACCTTAATTAGCAGGAGTTGTAGGACAAAGAAGATTGAGAAGCAAAATCCTGGAGAAGCTTTTCCTTAACTGTTCACAGTGTCTGCAGAGGTTTCAACAAGTCTAGGAGGGACAACGACTGATGCTTTTAAAGATGTAACTCTTCAGTGCTTAAAACTGCACATGGAAACCTTAATTCTAGAAGGCAAGATCAGGGGAGGGGCTCATTAAGGGTAGAAAGCATTAGTCAGGCTTCGGTTTCCATAGCTTTGTGCTGAGAGCATTCTAATTAGTCCAGATTCTGCTTCTGCTAACATAAGCCACCATCCAGTTTGTGCAAGAGGAGACAGGAGCAGAGTTCGCTTTTATTCTCTAGCAAGCTCAGGATTCAGATGACTGGAGCTACTGAGCTTACAGTCTGGGCTGCATCCAGAGCACAGGGAGGAAGCTGGATGTCTGTGCTAGGCTCGAGGATGATTTCAGAGCCAAAGTTAGAGAGCTCATCTTTGGAGGAATTAATCATGTCAGCACTTTGATGAGCATCTTACACCAGTTGTTGTTGGTCTGCTGCTGCTGCTCTTGCTGTTGCCTTCAGTCCTTGGTGTTAGTCACCAACTGCAGCCATAGTCAGTAAGAAATGTGAACAAATTGCTGTGGATTCTGAAACAATTCCATTAAGGTGGCCGCGTTCCACCAGTCAGTACCACGTCCACCTCTGCTATACGCTGCAAGGCATTGTGTCAGCAAGCTCTCTTTGGAGCCGAGGAAGTCTGGGCCCTTACTAAAAGGCGGATTTTTATGAAATGGCACATTTTTAGATATTTCATTGGCAGGCTTTCTTACTTTTCCTGCACAAGAATTCGTTAGGCACATGATTAAAATCCAGCAATAGAGAGGCAGTAACCGTGTGAATTACATTTAATACACACTCTGGTATTTAGGATCTGGGGTACACTCAGAATTATCCTGAAGAAAATCTAACCCAAGCTGACAGAGAAGCAAAGCCGGAGTGCAGGCATACACCCTGCTAAGCTCACCCCCTTATTTTGTGGCTTAACTTTCATAGGAGTTTGCTTCTGACAGGCCACTTGTTTTAGACAAAAGAGTCAAGTTGGACTGAGTAGTCTGAGTGAGGAAGAGACCAAGATAACCAGATAAGTGGATGGGAACCCAAAAAAATTTACACACCAATTGGAAACTTCTAAGTTTTTTTTTTTTTTTTTTTTTTTTTTTTTTTTTT
Source organism: Apodemus sylvaticus (assembly GCF_947179515.1). Taxonomy (NCBI): domain Eukaryota; kingdom Metazoa; phylum Chordata; class Mammalia; order Rodentia; family Muridae; genus Apodemus; species Apodemus sylvaticus. Next base: position 46,573,134 of record NC_067480.1, on the reverse strand, counting down.
TACTAAATTGCACAAATATATTCCCTTTAAAGACCCAGCCACCAAATTGCCTATTAGAATATTGTTTTCTGTCTGGGTCTGTTTCTTAAAATTTCCATTGGGAATTAATAACCTAAGTCAAGATTCCATGGAAAATTTTAATTCTCTGGAGAACCCTGTTCTATGAGGTATAAAAACTCATCATTGAAGTTCCTCAAACACATCTATGAGCATATTTTACCTCTGGAATAATAGGGATCTAGAGAAATTGAAGTCATTAGGGCTGGATGTTTATAGTTGAGAACTAGATTGTGTTTAGACATGTTTAAAAGTAATCGATAGTGAGCTCTTAATTTAAAAAGAAATTATCATGCCATTTTATTCTCATAAAAGTTAATCATGGTAAAAATTAAGAATGCAGTCCAAGCTTGAGCAAGACTGTAGTCTAGCTGAGATAACAACCTATGTGGTATACCCACCTCATGCCCATATGTAGCCACAAAGGCATGAAACCTTGCCAGGTCCTCTTCAAGTACAAGGAAGATTCCACCAGCCTACAGTGTAGCTGAAAAGGCAGGGCCAAGTTGTATGCTGTGACACATAGATGTACTCTTTTCCATTGCTAAGTCACTTCTCCCAAGATGTCTAAAGTCCAGTTATTCCCTACAATCTGATCTGAGCCTCTAGTCTGTAAATTCTGTAGCACTTAAAATATATTTTCTTGGTTGCTCTGAAGGCTACATAAACTTTAAACAATGAGTAAGGAGTAAGGTATAAGCTTTGGTCTTCTGTTTGCTTCCCTGCTGTCTGCCTGTTCTTTCTTTAGCTTGACTTGATGAGTTCCCACCACAAGGCAATCACTCAGGATAGATGGCTGTGCCGTGTGTCCGATGTCCCACTTCTAGAGTTCTATAACCAAGTTAAAACTGAAGTCAAAAGTACAGAAAGAGGCAAGAAGCACACCAACTTAATATCTTGGGAGTGTTATCATCTGTTGCTTCTGCTTAACCTTTTATTTATGTGATATGCTGCAATGCATAGTTTACTTTTTATAATTTAATTATCCTTGTATTACTGAATGGCTCCTTGCTTACATAACTCTTATTTAAAGAAATACTATCAGGCATGTTAGGAAACACACACATATGTAAGACACTTCAATCCAGACCATCATGCTGTAACTGCAAAACGAGGTAATCTTTGTCAGAATCATTTTCTTAATATTGCCTAAATTTCTCTACATTATAAATTATTTCTTTGTATTATAAATGACAACTAGTTTTTGAAGACTATTTAAATCATGGCTCTACTGTGCCCTGTTTGAATTTTATTTTCTAAAATCTGGATCTTACTTTCATTTGCCAAAGTGATATTTTCAGCAACTCAGAAACATAGGGAGAAGGAAGAGCGGGCCAACATGGACCTGTGTCATAGAGCCCTAGCCCTTGAGAGGCCGAAGTAGGTAGATGACATATTTTAGATGCCAGTTGCAGTAAGACAAAGACCACGCCCCTCTACAACAAAAGACTGCTTAGTTATGCATTGCACAACGTTAGTTTAAATCTGGAAAGGTTGGGCTAGATGGTGGTGGTGGCAGCAGCAGCTCTTCCCTTTAATCCAAGCACTCCAGAGGCAGAGGGATCTCTGAGTTCCAGGACAGACTGGCCTACAAAGCTAATTCCAAAATAGCCAGGGCTACACACACACACACACACACACACACACACACACACACACCTGTTTCTAAATAAATTTAGAAACTTTTATTAGAATTGACACTTCCTGTTACACCCTGTTTGGTTAAGACCATAAAGATCAGCTGCCTTTCTTACAATTAAAACTTTCAAGAATTCAGTATTCAGTATAGGATAAAGCTTTCAGCATTTGATCCACTGCTCTGACAAACCGTGACCACATCTCAACTTCTCAGTTATTTTTTGTAACTATTGTATATGAAATAGATATTTCAGCTATTCAAAAGAATTCCATTGTCTACTGAACTACTTGTAAAATTTTGAGAGTATCCAATAAAATGGAGTATCACTCCAATGAGGAAACTAATGTTGATTATTCCAGTTCTGGCAGACTTTAGATGGGACTACCTCAAAAATTTAAAATAGAAAACAGAACTTAAGACAGAAAGGTTAAGACAAGGAGTTTGGCATTCTCCTGGTTCCAACAAATAACTGAAATATTATATTATATTAAGAACAGAATCTAAATTAAAGGTAATTTATATATATATTACCAGTTCAGAATAAACTCCAAGAAATGAAAATTTTCACACATTGCATTCCTAGGTAGTTTCTTAGCTGTTTATTATTTATATGACTTATTTCATTGGCATGGCAAATACAAATGTCAGCATCATATTTCTAAGGAAAGTATAATTTATGGCCTGAGATATGTTCCAGAAACATGTTCGGTAATTTCTTCTTTGCTGTCTACATTCCTATATTATTTACATAGAACAGCTGATTTCTAGAGAAACTTTATAGATTTCTCAGCTATAAGCCTCTCTGTCCATAGAGAAAGGTTGATGCTCATAATCTTCCTCATGGAATAACCATCATGAAATTACTGTTATGTTGTGACATTTAACACTCCAAGTAATATGGTTTTTTTTTTTCTTTTCGTGCACCATTTTTTCCTCACAATCTCAGATTCCTAAATAAAGATGAGACCAGAGGACTGCCTCCTACTCATTTTCTCTGTACAACTATTTTCAAAATGTATTACCTAGTCCCTTTTAGTATCCTAGAAGCAATAAACTCATTGCGAACACAACAAATGTAAAACAAGAAAGCATGCTATGTATGTCACTCTCCATATACAAACCATTTCCCATCAACTAACTTCTTTTCTCTACCTTAATGGGAGGTAGTTGGTAAGTATCAACCTCCCCTTATGGCCAAGGGAACTGAGGTAATATCTAGATGTCAATGAAGAATCCATTTCAACGGTAGCTTTGCTTGGTATTGGAAGAAATGTGTTTCTACTTGTGTGCATAGATGTGCTTTCCAACTTAACAGACACATGTTAAAATGGATAATTAAGAAGGAGATGTCATTTCAGAAATGCCAGCAACATAGTCTGAACTGATTATCAGAATGTGATGCACTGTTTCTTTAGCGTAGATGTCCTTCATAGGTGCTACAAAGTCATAAAGATAATGTACATCAATCCTTTGAGCTTGATCTTTGGGAAAGCAAAGAAATTTTAAACGCCACATTTTTCGCAGAATTTTGTGTTGCATACATCAGTCAGATGCTGTAATCATATCCCTATTTTATAGAAAGTTTGGCAGATCTTATAATCATTGCTTTTCCTTCTAGTGGAAACATGAGTTGGACTTTAAATAAATGGTAGCTTTGATTGACTGCACCAATTGTGATGATTAGCCAGTTGTCAGCTTATGAGAAGCATCTGAATGCCCATCTTGCTGCTAATTTCTTTTGCTAAAAGTGCAAAGAAGTATTTATATAGCACATGATAAACATAGGAATGTGTAGATATAATCATTTTCTTTTTTTCTGGACAGTTGCTGACTGGGTTCCTCTGTGGGATGTTTTACCCTAGCAATATCTGTAGATGACTCTCCTTTTGCAAAGGCAAAGATGTTATTTGACCATAAATCAATTAATCACATTGACATCAATCACAGAATTAAAACCTCATCTGGGCACAATGTTATCTCTCTTTTCATTCTCTCTTCCATTGTAGATATCTATAATACATGCATGGAGAATGAAAAAGGATCATGGCCCATCTCAGTATGTTCAAATTCGCCCAACACTAAAGTAGTAGACCCTGCCAGAAGTCATTTTTGCTTATAAAGAGACACACATACACAGTAAATTTGGGGGGAGCAGACTACTTTTATCAACTGCACACTTTGTTGGAGTGCAGGTAATTGAGTTGTCCTGACAGTTTACTTTGCCAGCCTTTTAAACCTAAAATAAATTTCAAATGTATTTAAATTCTCTACCCATGTGACTATGATTTGCCGAGCTGTCACAGAGACTCCAGGCTGCAAACATGTGTTGAATGTGTCCCTTCACCCAAATGGATTCTGTGTCTGATGTGTTCAATATTTGTTCATCTTATTTTCATTTAAATTGGAAGTTTTGAAACAGGTGTTGCCATCTGTGTGACAGAGTTGTTTGTGTGTATTTGTTGCCAGCGTTTCCATTCCCCTTGGAAAAAAAAATTGAGATTAGAATATGACATGCTAAGCCTTTTGATGGCTCCCAAACCAGGGGTGTTATCGAACCAACGTCCTGCTGAATGAGAGACACGGCATCAGTGATTGAAAACAGAATCTCAATTTTGAGAACTTGGGGCTACAAGGCCTTGTCCTCCTTTCCAAGCCTTTAAAAAAAAAACCCTACCCCAGGGACTCTTTCCCAACCATCCTTCAAAGATAATGATATCTTTGAAGTGACTGTTCCATATAAGTGGTTTTGCCTAACACTCATCAAAGTATGGTCCTCTGCACTGTCTCCGTGGTAGACTAATGCTGTTGATGCTTGGCAGGGTGGCAAGTATACAGAGTGAACCTGGCCAGCAGAACGTCCTCCTGCAGCAGCCACTGGGGAGGAAGAGGGGCCTGAGGCAGGTAAGAAGACCCTGAAATGCTTAGAGAGTCATCCTGTGTGGTGGAAGAGCTACATGCTTGCTAATGTTTACTAAGATTACACTTGGCCTTCTAGCCTGAAATAAGCAGTGTAGAGCATCCTTAAAGCATGGTAAGCGCTTGGGCACGCTGGGCACACGAGGATTCTATTTCCAATACGCAGCTGTTATCCTGCGAAGCTGACTTTTTGGTAAGGGTCATTGGGCTTATAATGTGTCTTCTTGTTCTCCACTTGGTAAGCTTCGTTCCCAGCCCAACTCACTGGCAGAGCTCGCCCTTGCTGCTACACAGTTCACCGAACATCTGCTTTTACAGAGAGACAAAGACAGGTCCTTCCTCACTCTGAGACTGGGGATTTAATTTAATACTGAAACAGAAGGTCATTTTTTTTTCCATCTGGGTGCTGTGGTCCGTACCCACATTCCCAGCACGTAGGAGGCTGAGGGAGGAGGGTTGGGAGTTGAATGCCAGCCTGGGTCACATGAAGTTAGTAGGCAGCCTGGGAGTGGTAGTAGAGAACACATTTCCTTAGATGAGCCTCCTCCATTTCTCAGCAGGTTCTCCTTCCCCTTCTCCTCCCCTCTTCCTTTTCCCCTCACACCTCTCTCTTCTCATCCCTCATTTCTCAATTTCCAGATAGGGTTTCACTATGTAGTCTAAACCGGTATCACAGGCAATCCTCCTGCCTCACTTTCCCAAGTACTACGATCCCAGGTACACCAGCCATTCCTGGCTCATAAATTATTTTGTAAGTAAAGATCCGCGGGAAGCCCTGCTGCTGCCTCTGTGGGTGCATCTTGACTCTAACATTTTGCTAGAGGCTTAGGTTTCTTAATATAGCTCTCTGAGATAGCTCCTGATATGCAAAAGTCAGGCATTGAGCATTATTTGGGGTTTCCTATCCACTGAAATTCTCAAATTTGGCATTTCATGTCCATTAATGTTCCAAGGCTACAGGAAGGAACAGGTAGGACAGCCAAGTCAGTTACCTGACCACTGTGTCTGTTGTTCCCAGACAGTTGGACTTTCTTGCCAGTTTTATTTTATCTATTTTCTTCAGCTAAGACGCCCTCTTCTGTCAAGACAGAAGACTCAAACCGAACCCAGAAACCGGCACGGAGCTCGGCTGTCCACCACTCGCAGGAGCATTCAACCTAAAACAAAGCCATCTGGTGAGCGAGGCCTCTTGGGTTCCTTCTGATGCTGCGGGAACTGAGCTGGTGCAGTAAGCTCACCTCTAGAGAAGTCTTAGGATAAGCATCACGGGAAACTTTACTACTTTTTTTTCTCATCTTTCCCAACCTTTCCCCATTCCCAGTGAACCTAAGTAAATGGAACAACCAAAGTAAATTGTTAATATTTTGAACTTGAATATAAAACACAAGATGGTCGCTTCTCTACTCAATACAGAAACTAGAATATTCTGCATCTTACTAAACACAAAGGCACAGAGAATAACTCATTGGGCTTTTTAGTTGTAGGACCATCACTAGGAGGGTCATTGTGATAAGTTAACCTTTGCAAATCATATTTTAGGACACTCAGATAGAAATGATCTTCTCTCTTATATAGAATCCTATTCTATATAAGAAGGTGAAATCAAAATACATAAAATGGTCCTATTGGATCTTACTTATTGCAAACCAGCAAGGTCTTTCCGATGAATCACTAGTTCATACCATTATTAAGCAGTCAATTCTCTCCTACCTCTTGGTTTGCCTCTTACTTACAGTTGATCAGAAGCGATCTGTGACATTCATTGAGGCTCAGCCAGAGCCAACAGCTGCCCCCACAGACATACTTCCTGCCACGGGCCAACCACAGAGCTGCAGCCCAGGCCGCGCTAGGAAGCCGGAAGGAACGGAGAAGCTGGAGAAGCCGGTGCTCACGTCTTCCCCTGCCATCCTCATAGCCGATCTTCATAGCCTGTCTCCCAAGCAGGTGAGGACACTGCAGAGGCAGGCAAGTCCTGTTCCCTGAAATATTTAGACATGTGCATTTTTCCAAATAATTACGATTGTTTCTGCAACATCTTATTGCTCAGATACTATTTTGTCATGATGAAAAAGAAAATCTAAATAAAATGTTTGTTCAACGATGTACCGATAATTAAGAAAACCAAGAGGAGCCTCAGTGCAAAACATAAGAAGAAATTATCTATCAGCTGGAATATTCATTGATAACATAAATTTGATATGTAGTTTAAATATTTTTCAATTACAACAAATGATGTTACTAGCATCAATGGAGCCTTTACATAGTCTTCTGTGTCCTAAAGATCAGACTGACTTAAAACTTCCCCCCATTGTTTTAATATTATTTTCTTTTGATTATATAAATAATTTCCCACAGGTTATCATATTCTGATGTGATATTTTTAAAACCTAAATGGTAATATACGTATACATGTTTGCATAGGCTTTTAAAGTTAAAAAGAAGTGTAGCACATCATTTGAATTGGTTCATTTTTATAGTCTATAAGCATGGTTCCTTCCTCCACCCCCACCCCCAAAAAACAAACACTATGTCAAAGGGTAGAACACCGATGCTTTGAAAACTGGAAGGATCCTTATAGATCCTGCCTATGACATAGGCTGAAATTCACCTTTGATTTCTTATCCAGTTAGAGCCATGCAGAGCTTTGTATGGGCTTTCCTGGTATCCATCCTGCTTGTCCATGATGCTATGATCCTTTTGATCGCAGAGTGAGCCCCTTCTTGCTGAAGAAGGAGAAAAAAAGGAGGACACGGAAGTACAAGGTGCTGCTGCACACAGCCCCCTCTCTACTCAGCTGTCCGACCCCGACGACTTCACTGGCCTTGAAACATCCAGCCTCCTACAGCATGGAGACACTGTCCTTCATATCAGTGAGGAAAACGGCATGGAGAATCCCCTGCTGTCCAGCCAGTTCACCTTCACCCCTCCTGAACTGGGGGAGACAGACTCAGCACTAGATGAGTCCCATGTTTAGTTCTCTATCTCAGGAGCTCTGCACTCTACAGAAGACTGATGACCATAGAACGCTTCTGATGAAAATTATTAATTCTAAAACAGCACTTTATAGCCCGTGGGTGGCATTAAGTCTGAGTGAATTTTGCTGCCCAAATTCCTAATGTTTCAGAAACATCTTAAAAATCAGTAGCTGAAAGTCTTTAGTTGTGTGAAGACCATAACTGGGAAGAATGATGGGAAGAGCCGTCTCGCTGCACACTGTGTATAGCTTGCTTTGAGCAGCTAAGAATCTATAGTATTGCAGACACTTGAGAATATTTAATATTACTGACCTCATAATACTAACGATAAGTTCTAAAAGGAAATGCAGTCTCTTAAGATACTCACATTATACATCTCATGACAATGTTTATTTTTGTAGTTTCAAAATTTTACATTAGGTGGCTATATGCATAGAAATTTACATAGAAACAACCAGCAAGAAAAATAATTAGAAACTAAACTATAAACCCTGCAGCCATTTTTTGTTTGGGTCAATAATATAGCTGGTTATTTAAAAAAAAAAAGGAACATACTATTTTTAGAGCTGTGGTCTTTTCAAAATTAATTTTTTAACTGTCCTTTCACTATATCCTATAAATAAAAATTCTGATGTCACATATCATTCCATTTCATATCTATTATATTGGACAGAATATTCTAGACTCTCAGATATGATTCTGAATTAATAACATAGACAGCTATATAACTATGAAAAGCTAAATGTAAATAGCATTGCTTGAAAGAGAGGCATTCCTACTTCTATCCACGATGACATCAACCTTCAGATTAGGACCTATTGGGAAAGAGGATTGCTTTCCCTTACTGTCCTTGTGCCTGCCCCTGAGGGCATATTTTCATACATTAAAGTTAAGTTATTAGAACTAGATCAGAAAATAACTTTTTCTCAGTTGTCAAATATTCTGTGATCCTTAAGAGATCTCAGTTTATGAGGGCAAGTCGGAGTCATCAATTTCTTTATAGACTCAGACAGTTTGTATATATTCCAAATAGGGCTTTAACTTGAAGTGCAGTTACTTCAAAAAATATAAAATTTGAAAGGCTTGTCAGGCCAGTATTTAGTGAATATACTGAAGGGCTGGGCATCATATAGTTCATAAACGGTTTTCAAAAGTTTAGCAGTCAGCATTAAAGAAATGTAACTACTAAACATTGAAAAATCTCATAACATACCTACTTTGGGGTGTGTGTGTGTGTGTGTGTGTGTGTGTGTGTGTGTGTGTGTGTTGTGTATGTTAGTCTTCAAGTAGAAGTTAGAGATCTTGATTATGTTGAGATGAGTTTAAAATATATTCTATATGCTTAAATGTTGACTATGTTGGCTATGAAGTGTATACTATAAAGAAAATACCTATAAACCCATGCAAATCATAAAGAAAATGATTTTTATGTTAGAATTATTTATTAATAAGCACAGTGACTTATAAAATCAAATATATTTTGGGGCTATGATCCCATTCACCATGAGAATGAAAGTTAATCTGGAAGTTAATAATGATAAAATTTAAAATCCCCAGGTCAGAAAATCAGAGCAGTACCACCTTCTTGGCCGTTTGGCTGAGGACAAGTGTGGGAAATCCAGGAGACAAATGAACCTTTTCTGTGTTATAACACCTTCACATCATTTATACTTAGTGCTCAATTCATTTCTGAGTGCAGAAGTAGACATGTAAGTGGTTTTCTGGTTCTAAACTGATATATTTTGCCTGTTAAAGGCTATGCTGCTTAGTTAGCATTAGAGGCCTTACGGTTGGTGATTTCAAATGTCTGAGTTATGTGTGTTTATACGTATGTGCTTTTTTTTTTTCTCTCTTGTGGATTCGTGACTCAAAATCTCTATGATTGTGTCAGATATTTAAGAAGTATAGAGGTCAAAGAATTGTTAAATACTCAATAATAACCTTAAATAATACCATTATATATTTTAAATGTGTTGAGCTGCTGGAGAAATGATATTACTAGTCTGTTTGCCTTTTAACCTGACCTTCGCTGTCATATATGGAAGTCTATTATTAATTTTTTCAATAAGCTAAGTAATGTTTTATCTTGGGGGGAAAAAGACATGAGCACTCTGAGAAATGGGGACTTACAGAGTGGGCATGCTCTCGTCTTGGGACTTTTGAGATTTCTCATCTATTCCATTTAATGTGTCCTTAAATGTGTTGAATGTAATGTGTTGAATGTTTATGTGTGGTGACTACAGTATATTATGTGCATAAGACTGTCACAAGATGTATTCTCAGGAATACTGTTACCTGGAGTTTGAAGGAATAAGTTAAAGAAAACAATTAAGCTAAAAGTTCAAGTTCATTGACAATATTTTGCAATATTCAAAATGTGACTAAGAATTATCACTTTTGATCAATATAATATTAGTAAAGTTAGATCATATCTTAATCTGTGATGTTTAATAATATTTATCTCATTCAGAGGAAGGATAAAACAGGCACCCCTTTCCAGGTATTAAAAAATTACATCCAACTAAAATTGCTCCTTTGGAAAGTAACTTTATGGAGAGACCTTGGAATGAAAATACACCATCCACAAGAGTGGGTACCCATGAGTACTATTCAATCAGTTTAAAACCTGGATGCAGAATTTTCTAGAACAACATTTTGCTTTCATTTGCAGCATTCAGTGTTTTCTCTAATTCTATTAGATTATTTGATTCTTGTGATAAGGGAAGTGAGTTACTGAGAGCCTTGGGACAAGCCACCTGAGAACTAGTGTCAATGGGCACAACTGGGCACAAGTCAGTGCTGGAGGCATCCATTGGCTTTCTGCTTCTAGCCTCCAAGAGTAACTTAAGACAGGATGGCATCTCTCTTTTAGCATCTGTTCTTTTAGTCAGTGAAGAACTTTCTCCACTTTGCTGCCCATTCCTAGAGTTTCCGAGGAAATAATCGAGTGCATACAGAGATCCATAGGGAAGAAAGGGCCATAAATGAATAGAATTATAGTCCAAAACATGAACTAAATACCTTCCTTGAGTTACACAGGATACTTTACCAGAGAACTCTCCAGAATTTGCTGCTGTCACATAGAGTCCCACTTTCGCTCTGTGACCTCACACTACCAATCCATGGCCTTGCGTCTCAGCAGTGAGTAAACTGTCCCACTTCCTCATTTACTTTCGTGGGTATCAACTGCAGCATTTCAGAAGCAAACTTTGATTTGACACTCAGGAGAATAAAAACAAGTAGAGGGCAGAATATATTTGGGAAAGTTTATGATAAATTTACTTATATTATTTAAGGATCATTTAGGATCATAAATCTACGTACCTCCATGATATTTTTATTAGTCACTGTGACCATGGGATCAAAGTCCTTTATTAGCCATTTTGTAGGTAAAAACAGAGGATTGACTACACAGCCAACTTCCTTCAGATGACTATAAAGTCTGTTATGAACACTGAATGACCAAAGAGCATGGAAAAATGCATCTGAATAAATACTGAGATGTTTATGAAAGATATTTATGAAAGCTAATGATTTCTGTGTTTGAATATGCACATATAATAAAATAAATCTGAGATCATTTAATGTGCTCTAATTTCATTTCTCTCCATTTGGAATGGGAAAGCTCATTCAGGATTGTTTTCCAAAGCCTGGACTGTGCCTTCCTTTATCTCTTGTTCTTCACACTTCCACTCTATCCCTGGCCTAAAGTCACTAATGCATAGACACCCTCAGTCCCTCTACCTCCACATTTGATACCTACCTACTCCTGTTTCTCATCTTCTATCTTTCAAAATAAAGAGAAATGTAGATATGGAAGAAAGCGAGCCAACTTGACTTCACTGCCCAGATTATGACCTGGAATGCTGGTATATCCCCAAGTCGGAACATTAAAAACGATTGTCTTCTGACTGTGTCCCCTGAAGAAACCATGTACTCTAAATTACCACCATAGTTTTGTTAAAAGTATGAGATTCCCATCCTTGCTCTTTAGGAATCGCTCTTGTTCCATCCATGTGTATCTTCATGTACCTTTTCATTTCTTCCTGACCCAGACTCTGGAAACATTTGACATTACGACACTTATCCATTTCAAGAATTATGGCTGAATAACAACTCTACCAAGCTGGCTACTGCACTGAGTACTCAGCAGTCACCAATTATCAGCAGCTTGACTAGGGAACATCACAGAAGAGAGGACTGTAAGAGACAGAGGGACGGTGGGGAAAGTTCTATGAAATGTTGCAATTCATGATTGCAGAAGCAACTGTGACTCCCTGCACAAAACCTACAGACACGCGAAGTTATTTAAGTTGGAGAGGAATTAACTGGGAAGGAAGGGTCAGGAGGAGTGGCAGGGGAGTATGAAAGGGTAATGGGGTTGAATATGATCACAATATATGGCATACATTATGAAACAAAATTAAAAACAAATTCCTACATGTAGGTGGTAGTCTAGATTATCAGCTCATTACACTCAATAATCTATTTTTTCTTCTAAAAGGAAAAGAAGCCATGATACTGAGAAGACAGAAGATCCTGAGAAATCCAAGACAGAAGGCAGAAGCTCTGAACCTGGCTCCGCCCCTAGCCAGCCAGCTGAGAGCCCCACCCCCAGGAGGAGGCGGGACTTCCTTGCCGCAGGGCAGCTGCTTCCGGCAGAGTCCGGAAGACAGTGCGAGGTGGGAGGGGGCGGAGCCAGTGCGGCGCGCCCAATCGGGACGAAGTCTTGGCTGGCCCGGGCTCTCGTGGGCTCACTCGCTCTAGGGAACCGGCACCATGGCGTCCGGCTGCAAGATCGGCCCGTCCATCCTCAACAGCGACCTGGCCAACCTGGGGGCCGAGTGCCTGCGCATGCTGGACTCGGGGGCCGACTACCTGCACCTGGATGTAATGGACGGGTAACTCCGCGGGGCTCGGGGCGGGCTGGCCGCGCGGGTCGCGTCGCTGCACCACAGCGAGCGCCTGTTGGGTGCACGGCGTCCCTGTGCGACGGGCTGCCTCGCCAAGCGCGCTGCTGAGGGCACCGAGCCGGCCCTGGCTGACTTCGGGGCCCAGCCCCCCGGTCCTTCCCCGCCACCCCGTAACCTGTGGTGATAGGACCCAGGAGCCGCCTCCAGTGTTCAGGACATTACTCTCGTGAACTCGTAGAGAAACTGAGGCCCAACGGGACAGGCACGACTTGCTCAAACTCAGATAACTAGTTCTTGCCAAAGCTAGGAGGCAGACTCGGCAAAGGTTTTGAGCTTGACACTTGGATGGGGTTCCCAAGTTCGACCCCTTGCCGACTTGTCTTAGACAAGCCGCTTCTTCAGCCTTCATTGGGGTTCGGGTTCAGTGTGAGGAAAATGGAAGTATTGATAATAGAACGCTTCCGCGTCTTTGGGAACTTGAAACGAGCAAGTCCAGTGCCTGGCATGTAACAGATTCTCTGCAGTTGTTAGTTGTATCGAATAACCATTCGAATTCTGATTTTCCTGTCTTATTTTCTCTTCAGGCACCCAGCTCTTCAGGGAGGTCAGGGTTTTTTTTTTTTTTTTTTTTTTTTTTTGTTTGTTTGTTTGTTTGGTTGGTTGGTTTGGTTTGGTTTGTTTGTAAGTAACTTTAAGCACTGTAGTTATAACTTATAATGCTCCGAATCAGGGTACAAGTTTCCTAAGTTGCTTCTGAAGTGAGGAAACAAACCTAGACCCAAAAGAGACTGTAAGACTTGCTCAAGATTACAGAAGATTGTGACAGGCTTGGAACTTGAATCTTCTTGGCTTTTTGGCTAGCATTTCCCACCGGAAGTTCTCATAGAATTATAATGAGATAGAAAAATAAATTTATTTCAAATAAGCAAAAGCTGTTTGCCCTCAGTCACAATGGTAAACATGTTTTATTTACAAACAGGTCGTTAGTTTCTTTTCTTGGTGGGTGGTGGTGTTGCTGTTCTTTCTGTTTTTTGAGACAAGGTCTATATAAATCTAAGTGGCCTCAAACTCAAAATCTTGCCTCAGATTCCCAGGCTGGGATTACACGCAGGGGTTTCCACACTCAGTTAAGCCAATTTCTTTTTAATGTCACTGGTTTTTTCTCTATAGCAGTTTTATCTCTTTTTGCTCTCTGTGGTTAAATCTTGTTTTTCTTAACACTTACTTGAAAACCCAAGACTGACTAGAATTATATATACCACAGAGATGGTATTTGATTTTGGTGCCTGAGAGAATGGTGTGAGTCTGCTTGATGCAGAATGGATGGATTCTGTGAGACCATTTCTTTAACTTTGCTAATAGAAATGTTGGTGTTAGCAGTACATTCTATTCTGTCCTTTTTTATTTATTTTATTTTATTTATTTTTTGGTGTTTTGAGATTGCTTTGGCTGTCCTGGAATTCATGCTTTAAACCAGGCTTGCCTCAAACTTACAGAGATCCACAGGCTTCTGCCTCCTCAGTATACCTGGCTTTTTAACCTTATTTTTAAACATCTTTAATTTTTTTTTTTTTCCGAGACAGGGTTTCTCTGTGTAGCCCTGGCTGTCCTGGACTCACTCTATAGACCAGGCTGGCCTCGAACTCAGAAATCCGCCTGCCTCTGCCTCCCAAGTGCTGGGATTACAGGCGTGCACCACCGCTGCCCGGCAGGTCTTTAATTTTTTTTAGAGATTCTATATAATATAACTAAATCATTTCCCCTTCCCTTTCCTCCCACCAAACCCCATCGACCATATACCTCCTTGTTCTCTTTCAAATCCATGACCTTTTTAAAAATTAATTATTACATACATATGTAAAAAATATATATACACACATATATCCCTAAATACATAAATGTGACCTGCTCAGTCTGTATAATGCCACTTGTGTGCATATTTTTAGAGCTGGCCATTTGGTATTGAATGAGACTGTGTCTCCAGCTCTCAGTATCCCTTAGCTATCTGGTTCTTTGTGTAGGGCCAGGGCTCTGTGGGCTGTCCTGGTACTCTTTGAGGTTAATATGTTATCAGTGAAGAGTAAGGTGCAATGCCATGTCTCTCTCTTTCTGCTAATGTGCTGTAAACTTCCCAAGAGCAGGACCTGACTTTCCTTGGTGAGAAAAGTAAAGCATTGCGTAGTAATAGTAGAGAGCTAGAGAGCTTCTCTCTGAGAGTCACCTTTGCCCCGCCCCCAGCAGACGCCCCCCCCCCCCCCTTCCCCGTGGCAGACTTAAGTTTAGTAAATAAGGCAAAAGAATAAAAATTTTTTAAATCATTCTACCACTGGCTTGGAAAACCTAAAATTTTATGCCTTTAAATCTATACCTTCATTTTTTTGTTTGTTTGTTTCTTTTTTTTTTTTTTAACCTTTGAAGTAAAAGCTGTTTTTATTCTTCATTTGCAAAAGAGGAAACCAGTTCGGGGAAGTGCAGCCTCTTTCCCATGGCCCTGGCAGAGTAGACAAAGCATGGTATACTGCAGTGTCTCCAGAAGAGAGCGGCGGGATCCCACTACAAAAGGGGCCAGCCTCAAAATATTTCCCTCCCTCCTCAGCTTACCCTCTATCCCTCAGTTTTCTTCTCTGTTTAAAACTGAATTTATCTAGAAAGTCAGAAACTAAGCTGAGAAACACTAGGTGGCCAGACACACGTGTTGTTAGATATCTGAAGGACAGGTTTATTTTCTGGAAAAACATTTTGAGAAAAGCACAAAACACACCATGGTGGAATACCAGCTGGAATTGTTGATTCCAACCCTGGGAGCAGAGCACATGGCTACCTCTAAATTAATCGTTGGGATTTGAAGTTGGAGAGATTTTACATGAATACTGAACCTCTAACTTTTGCTGGTGTGCCATGTTAGTGATATCAAAGATTTGGTATTCTGTTCTGTATTCTGATAAGGCCTTGATTGTTTAGAATTGAGTAAGGCAAGCATCTTTAGCCAGTTTCTCATTGTGTCCTGGGCCTTATCCGCTGTAGCCTGCCTCACCTACTCGGTTTTGCTTCTTAATGTTGTCTGTCATCTGCCACCAGCCAAAGACACTACAGTTCCTGATCCATGGGAAGATTTTCTGGTTCCTGTCTTGGTGCGTTTTGTACCTCTAACATTTAATCCTCTTACATTTTGTTTGTTGATTTGTCTGCAGTAGACTGCCTTCCAGTTATAACTAAAGTATAGGGATGCTGATGGAACCTGCTGAAAGAGGAAACTTAGATTCCTGCATTACAGCAGCTATGGATTATCCGCAGCAAGTCCCTGGTTTTGGGAAGGAGGACCCCTGTGTTATATTTTCCTTCCAAGGGGGGTTGTGAGGAGTATCAGGGTGAAACAGTGATGAAGCCGACTTTGCTGGTGAATTCCTTTGCTTTAGAGTAAATTAATTAACGATTTTCTAGTCTGGTAAGAAATCTGAGGCATTTGATAAAAATTCATGTTCTTAGGTTTTTGGAACCTCAGTAGCCCTCATAAAGAGGCTGGAAATCCTTTGATAATTCATGTTGTCTTGCAATTCCGAAATATCTGATTTCATGCCTAGGTTTTTGCGCCCTTTGGTTATGGCTTAGCCACAAGCCTTTAGTTTCTTGTGAAAGTGCTGGTGCATATTGATCTCTTGGTGAATTTAGTGAACCAGTTCACTGAATTCATCACCAGGAGTGGATAGTTCAGGTAACTTGGAGGTTGGTGGTTTTTTATATTATTCTTGTATTTCTCAAGTAAATTTGCATTTATTAGGTGCTCAGCTTCTCAGCCCATAATATTTGTCATTATGATTGTTTTAATAATAAATGAAACCTAAATTTGAGCAAACTAATTTTCAAGTTCACACAATAAATTAAAAGAACAGTATATTCAATTGAAGACTTTGTGTAAAGTTGTAGAACAGTCTGTTGGGTTGCTGCCTGCTTACCAGTCCCTTTTTTCTGTGTGATTGAATCCTGACAGTGATGGCCCTTGGACAGGCAGTGGAATAATCTTCTAAATACTAGAGACTGAACCTCCAAGGATCAGTTGGTTAGAGAACTTAGCCATGGCCCACTTGTTCTGGCCCTCTCAGGTCTATGGGAGACTGTGAGTTCCTTCTCTCTCCCCAGGACTATTGCTCTAGTGTCTGTCCTGGCAGGTGAATGCTGAACTGAACTTTGTAGCCTCGTTGCCTGTGTTAACTCCGGCTGCCAGCACTGACTGATTGTATGACTCTGGGCTTCGTTCCCTTGCCTGTAAAATATAGGTGCTACCTGTCTCATGGGTTGCCATACTTAAAGTTCAATGTATGGGAAGTATTTAGAAAAAGCCTTAACCATGGCTGACTCTCTTTTACACCCTGTTGCATCTAATCAGTTGTTGACAGGCCCTCTTTTTATTTTTTATTTTTTTTATTTTTTTATTTTTGCCTATTTTTGACATTTTTATCGATTCTTAGTATTAACACCTGCCTTCCTTCTCCTTCTTGCAACTTATTGCCCAGTCCATCTTCAAGCTTTATTGTATGTATTTTATTACTTGCTTCTTGCCCTGATACCCAACTTGATATTTACCTTGCAATAAATTCTGAACACCTGCATGTAACACTGAACATCCGTAATCTGATGGAGCCTACTCCTGTTTTGGTCAACACCCTTGCCCCTTTGATCTAAACTTGCTTATTTTTGCCTTCTCTTCCTTTTCGGCTTTTCTGGTCCTACACATATTAATGTTTCATAAGTTCTGTGCTCTTCTAATATTTCAGAATTCTACAGAATACTCAAAATATTTATATTAATCTTTCTTCACATTTCCGTGGGCATTGTTGTTAAGCTTTTCTCAAACCCTACATTTCAGGGCCATAGCACTGTAGTTTATTTTCAGTTAATGTAGCAGTTGAGTGTGCATGCCTGTCCATGCACTTGTTTTGGGATTTCGTCTTCTTCCATCCCACAGTTCTATTCATGAATAGCTGAATCGGCTGCTTAGTAAGGGCTGAAAGGAGTGCATATTGAATTTCTCTCATCTAAAATCCTTGTGAGCAGAATTGTCTCAGATTTGGGGTTTTATTTGGACTTCAGAATATTTGTATGTACCTAATATTTAAGGAGTTTAAAGGTTGAGTGCTTTGGGGTTGGTGTCAGGCTGACTTAATTTGAATTGTGTTACACAGATTATGAACCAAATGATTGAAGGGTGTTAGTTACCATGTACTTCAAAGAGGATGTAAATCATATCTGTTTTACTAGTCTGAGGTATAAAGAAAGGTGAACTAAGAAAAGTGAACTAAGCTCTCAATACACTATGACTAGCTCCAATAAACATCAATTTTTTTTAATGGTTATTGTTTAAAGGGTTTAAATAAACTAATTTAGTGGCCTGTTGTTGAAGTGCATTCGAGGCTAAGATTCAGGACACCTGTGATAGAATCCTGTATTAACGGTGTGTCCCTTGGGCAAGTCTGAACTGTTCTTCGTTATCTTTCTGTTTCTGCTTGCCATGGGTTGTGAATTAGACTTGTATGAAGATATATGTGACAGCACACATTAATTGTAAACTTGATCTTATCTGATTATTTTCGTTTAATTTGTCTAATATTAAAAATGTTAAGGATTATTTGGGAAAAATACAATTCCAAACTTTCCTTTGTTCTCTTGTCAGAATTCAGAGTGGAAAATCCAGAAGTGGGATTGGAAATATTTTTGGAGTAAGATTTTCTTTTTTGTCTTGTAGGCATTTTGTTCCCAACATCACTTTTGGTCACCCTGTGGTTGAAAGCCTCCGAAAGCAACTAGGCCAGGACCCTTTCTTTGGTAAGTGGGTTGTTCTACTGTTTAAAACTGCTTCTGTTGCTTAAATAAAGGAGAGGGGTTAGTTGATCAAGATCATCTTGCACCCTTTTCCTAATTTGTCCTGTGCTGCTGCATCATCAGCTTGGTCCTAGCAGTCCAATACCTTCCTTTCCCCAGGGCCTTGTCACCAGTTCTACCTGGAAAAACTTGTCTCCCATCAGCCCTAGGATTGGTTGTCATCTCCTCAGAGGGGCCTTTCTAAGCACCGAGTCAAGTTAGTTTATAATTTTTTCTGTAACTTGTATATCTAAGTGAATCTTAAGTTTTTTGCCAGTAGAGCAATTTTATGAAGGACTCTAGCTGTACTGTTCAGTATGGTCGCTCTAAAATCCCATATTTAGCTACTTTAATTAAAATAAAAATTTAGTTTGTAACTTACAATTATAAGTAAAGTCACATTACAAGTCCTCAGTAGCCACATGTGTCTTTTGACTGTTATCTGCAGAGCAGACACAGGACATTCCTACTAAGGCAGACCATCCTGAGAGCATGCCCTAGCAAGTGTGTCCATGCTGAGTGCAGCATGTAACAAGTGCGTCCAGCCTTTTGACATACAACATGCTATTGTCATCTGCAAAATTCACAGCTGAGAATCACAGAGTTGAGATATAAGAACTAAAGAAAACCAAACACCTCATAAAGAACATTTACAATTTTGCATTGGTCTTATTCATAGCCATCCCTTATCTTATTCAAGCTGAAAAGATTCATCTATTTTGAGAGAACCAAAAAAAATGTAAATATTACGTCGTGTTTGCTAGCATGTTCATCTTTTTAAATTCATGTAGTTGAATATAATCTTGTTAAACATGATTGTTTTGGAAAGGAGTTTTCACAGTAAATGTCTTCTTGAATATGCTAGTAATGTGTGCCATGACTTTAAAATTGCATGTTACAATGACTATGAGAAATGATTAAATAAGTCACTCTGTTCCCACATTGCACTGCTCTTTCTTATGTGTTTCTTATTATTCTTACCTCTTTTATTCTGACTCACAGTCTCACTTCTCAGTATTTATTATATCTTTTATCATTAGTCTTTCATTACACAATGCCCGCCCCATATACAGTCCACTTTTTCTTCTTGGATTTAGGTGGGTATGTATGATGTTTGTGTATATAAATTTGCTAATTAATAGTTCAGGAAAATTTTCCAAAGTAAAGATAAATATGCTGTGTTAAATTTGGGGTTTGAGCCCTTTGTTTTTTATAGCTAAGCAGATTGATTTGGTTGTTAGATAATTGGCACATTGCTGCATTTTAACAAGTACACCAGGGCTAGAGGTGCAATTCCACAGTCAAGAGCATGTCCTGCTCTTACAGAGGACCAGGGTTTGGTTCCCAGCACCCACATCAAATTGCTCAAAACCACTGTAACTCCCTCTTCTGGCCTCTGTAAGCATCTGTACTTATGTGCACATACCCACACAGACATTCATTTTTACATATTTGAACGTGAAATCTTTAAAAATAAACAAATAGTTCATAAGTTGTATGTAGTACCTATAAGGATCTAGAGTTTTGTTGATGTAACTGGAGGTCAACTCAGGTTTTACACATACCAATTCCAACCATAGCATTTTACTATTTTTTAAAAAAATGTATGTGTGTGTAGGGGGGTGAATGTGTATGTGCTTATGTGTACCCCTGTGTGCATGCATGCAGGTATACATGTGCTTGTATAGGGGAGGTCACAACAGCTTTTGGGAGTTATCTCTCATTTTTCCACCCTATTGAAGCAGGGTCTGTCTTACTGTATACTCCACCTAGCTGACCAAGAGTATCCTTGGTATTCTCTCTCTAAGTGGGACTACACTGCTCTATCCACTTCTCCTGTAGGTTCGGGGATCCACCTCAGGCTGTCAGGCCTGCATGGCTAGCACTTTCGCAGCATCTCCCTAGCTGTACTTGTAGTTTTGAGGCAGGGTTTTCCCAAATTCCCCTGTTGACTTAGAACTTCCTCCGTATCCAGGCTTCCTTTGAACTTGGAATCTTCCTCTCTTGGCCTCTGGAGAGTCTTATATTAACAGCTCTGCATCAGCAGCCTCTGAAAGCTCTGAACTATTTTTTCAATGTTAGTTCTGAGTACAAAAGATACCTAAGAAGTAAAGCAACAAGAAGAAACCTTTGTTATCCAAGGCAGTGGTCTGTAGTGTTGAGAACCATGGAAGTCCACTTTAGCTCATTTATGAGGTCAAAGGCATTTTCATACTAAGACATTATCGGTTACTATCCATACTGGCTCTGCAGATGAGTGATGAGTTAGTTTTTTGGTGTCATAATCAAGTCAGTGGTGCAGTGGTATTGGACACCTGTGGTAGACAGACTGTGCTTCTTTGCTGACGGATACAGCTGTTGTGTCTACAGTACATGTCACTGACAAAGCAGTGTAGAGTTTGTCTTTAATAAGTTCATCTTTGAGTAATGTCTCATTGATTATCATAGGACTGAGTAGGAAGAACACTTCCACTGTACTTGCGGAGTAGACACATTCCTCTGACCAGACAGCTTGGGCCTTTGCATGAGCTCAACTAACTGCCTTTTCCAAACACCAGTTTTCTCTTGTAAAAGACAAAAACAACAGCTAAATTGTCTTTAGGAAATAACTTTCATAGATTTTGTTTTTAACTAATAAAGTCACCCTGTCACTTCCAAATTTCCTTGTGCTTGTTGTCAAAGAGCTTGTAAATATTATTAGAAACCTGCTGTCTTCTGTGCTCAGCCACACCTAGACATGCTCCTTACCTTATAGGGCAGGGTAACAGTACCTACATTGTATGTTGAAAACATACATTGTCAGTCAAAGGTGAATTTAATATGACTAACCTCTAAACTGTCATATTGAGTTTGCCTATGTCAAATGTGCCAAGAGTGTTTGGTCTACAATCTGGAAAAACTCATTTGTTATTATTAAGGGTTGACTACCAGTTGTGATTTATCACTGTATTAAAAAGACACTACCTCCCTTACACTGTACAACTCACAAAGAACAGGGTGTTTGTGGGTTTGTATTTGTTTGTTTTTGAGGGACAGGTAAGGTTTTATATACCTCCAACTGGCCTTGAACTCTTGATCCTCCTAACTCTCCCTCCAGAGTGCTACAGGACCATATGCAAGACCATGCCTGATACAAAGTAAAGTTTACAGCTCCAGGTATACAGATATATAAAATAAGCATATAAACCACATATTTACTAATCATAAGTCATAAAGTAATTGATATCAAACCAACTTTTTGGTATCCATATGATTTTTATCATTTATTAAAGATCAGTGTAAATTAGCATGCTATTAAGATGATGTACTTATTTTTAAATAAGGAATATCTTGGCTGAATATTTACAACTGCAGGAAACAGCACCATTGTCTTACACATCTGTGTTAAAGTCTAACATAATTTTTTTTTAAGGTTTTTTGGATTTGGTTTTTTTTTTGAGACAGGGTTTCTCTATATAGCCCTGGCTGTCCTAGAACTCACTCTGTAGACCAGGCTGGCCTTGAACACAGAAATCTGCCTGCCTCTGCCTCCCAGAGTGCTGGGATTACGGGCGTGCGCCACCACTGCCCGGCAAAGCCTAACATAATTAAACACAGTGATTAGTAAGTAACAACTGGTGATAAACTAGAACAGGAAAATGTACTATAATGGTCTGAATGCATTCTCTGTCAAATTTTCTCACTACATTATTGTAAGGATTGCAGTATTGCATTATTACTTAAAGGAAGCATCAGGACTTATCCTAATTGTCACCATCATTATCCTCGTGCTGTGCTCCTGTTAGCAAGTAAAAAGTAGAGGTCAAAGTATTTGTTATGTAAGCATAACAGCCTGAGTTGTGTTCCTTTTCCCATCCAGGCTTCCATCAGTTGTCCTCTGATCCCCACATGCATACCATGGAATACACACACCTGTACTTAAACATGTCATGCATATATACATGCACACAAAATAATACTACTATTCTAGAAATAGGGTAACTTGATCATGAGCACTATGATACCAGGACATTAGATGTAATCTCTTCAGCCAGCTGCCAAGTGCTGAACCAGCAGCAGTATATAATGTGTAATATGTAGTGTCTGTAGTATATAGATAGTGTACACGAGTCAGAGGGGTGACTCAAAGAGCAAGCTGGTGTGGAGTGCATTATAAATGTGTTTATTCCAGGGACTTTTTTTGTTTAATTTTTGTAAAAATAACATTTATGTTATTATTCAGGTGTTTTGCCTACAGGTATGTCTATGAACCACTTGCATGCTGGGGGCCAGCAGAGGGTATAAGTGGGATCCTCTGAGATCCTCTGAGACTGGAGTTACAGTTTCAAGTGGCCATATAAGTGCTGGGATTAGAAGCCCAGTATTCTAGAAGAGCAGCCAGGGCTCTTAACTCCTGAGCCGTCACCCCAGCCTCTGTTTAACATTTTAAACCACACTTGACACTAGAAAACCTCCAAACTGAAGCTGTGCAAAGTAAACTGTCAGAAGGTCTGCAGTAAGCTCTCTTTACTAGTCTGTGTGCTGATTAGTACTGTGAAATGTCTTAATTAAAATGTCTAACATAACGCCTGTATCTGGCCTTTATCTAGCCAGTATCAACTAGAGAGTGCTAGACACTGTTCTAGGACTACTGCTCTTACATGAAGTTTTTATCTATTAACATGTTTTTGTTGGTTTAGAAATGTATTAGTTTCATTCTAAAGTGTTAGAATTTATTTGTAAAATATATCTTAATAATGCTAAATATATACTTCCTCTCACCAAAAAAAGGGGGGGGGGGGCATTACTCTCCACACTGCCCTGTAGTGAATTGATCACAGGATGGTTTTTGTGGTCTTGACTCTTTGAAGTGACCTTATGAAATACATTCTGTTTTTGTAAATGTTGCTTTTATTGCCTCAGATGACGTGAGCAGAGCCAAGTCATACTGAGCCCTGAGTGTTTCCTTCTCTGTTTTAACTATCCCTAGGCCTAGCCCAGAAGCTTCTAACCTCTGTGTAATCTAATCTTTCAAGCTGACTGAATCACTATGGCTTTGCTCAGCTTCTGACTGAATTGCTCTGTCTGGCCTCATACTAATTTTGGCAATATGTTCTAATCTCTGTCTCATTCTTTGGCTAGTTCTGTCTTCTCTTGTGTCTAGCTTGTTCTTTCTCTACCATCTTGGTAAACTGTCTAAGTAAAACTGCTATACATGCACACTACCCACCAAACCATCAATTTCTCCTCTTGCAGCTCTTAAGAAGCCTTTCTTTATTTGCTGTTCTCATGAGTGTTGGGTGTATCCTATCAGTGACTCATTCTAGTAAATGTTTCTCTGATTTCTCACTTTGTCTACCCCTCTATTAGATGTCACTTTTCAACCTGGCTGCTTTCTTCAATTAAAACTTGCCTTCATTGTTATACTAAAGGTATGTACCTAAGAGTACATCTATATTTCTTCCAGATCATACTGTAATCCAGAGTATGTCTGCAATCTGGTGGGATCATATCTTTGGATGTAATCCCTTGCCAGAACAGCCATGTTGCTAGAATAAAATTCCTCTACAAGCTTTAGAAACTTTAAGAAGACTATGCCTAGCCAGGTGGTGGTGGTGCACGCCTGTAATCCCAGCACTCTGGGAGGCAGAGGCAGGCGGATTTCTGAGTTTGAGGCCAGCCTGGTCTACAGAGTGAGTTCCAGGACAGCCAGGGCTACAAAGAGAAAGCCTGTCTCAGAAAAAAACCAAATCCAAAAAACCAAAAAAAAAAAAAAAGAAGAAGGAGGAGGAGGAGGAGTAAGAAGGAAGAAGAAGAAGAAGAAGAAGAAGAAGAAGAAGAAGAAGAAGAAGAAGAAGAAGAAGAAGAAGAAGAAGAAGAAGAAGAAGGAAGAAGAAGAAGAAGAAGAAGAAGAAGAAGAAGAAGAAGAAGAAGAAGAAGAAGAAGAAGAAGAAGAAAGAAAGAAGAAGAGAAGAAGAGAAGAAGAAGAAAAGAAGATGACGACGACGACTATGCCTATGTTTAAGTACATAAACTTTTGGCTGCCACCCTTCCTTCCTTCCTTCCTTCCTTCCTTCCTTCCTTCCTTCCTTCCTTCCTTCCTTCCTTCCTTCCTTCCTCCCTTCCTTCCTCCCTCCCTCCCTCCCTCCCTCCCTCCCTCCCTCCCTCCCTCCTTTCCTCCCTCCCACCTTGCTTCCTTTCTGTCATTCAGTGAACTGCAGCTCTCTTCTTGCTCAGGCCAAATCCTTGGCAGCATCTACATTTTCCTTTCACCTTTTAGATGGCTATGCCTACTTTCTCCTGCACCCCCACCCCCTGTCACTTCACTGAAACCTTTGTTTTCTCCATCTCACTAAGAATAAATCCCAGCACCCTGCAGAGCTTTGTTGTCTTCCCTACCTGCTGGTTTCCTTGACATCATGTCCTCATAATGTAGCCCAATCTCAGTTGTGCTGGCCTTAGCTGTTCAACCTAACTCATATTTTATCTTCTTTTGCATACTGTCTCACTAAGAATGACCCCAAAGGCAGTAGAGAGACAGCTCAATTTCTAGGACCTAGAGCATCCATTACTGTAATAGATCAATAGGTCACTTGAAAGAACACATGGAAAGAACCCCAGGTGGCTCTCTGGAAGAGAACAAGGCTGGATAGATAGTGTAACTTCTTTAACTTTTGAAAGTAGCATTTCTTGGACTTAGATCACAGTTTTCTGATTTCATTTCTTTTTACATATAGTAAATGTGCTTTTTGTGGAAAAAATATTTCATAAGTGAATATAACCAAACTGTATCCTTAGGATAAATTCTATACCAAAGTATAACTGATCACTTTTGTAATGCCAGAATAATTTATATACATAATGACAAAATAAACAAACCTGTAGGCTGACTTCATCCTGTGAGCTGGGTATATTCCTCTCAGTAATGTATAGGAGACGTCTTTTCTTCCTAGATATGCACATGATGGTGTCTAGGCCAGAACAGTGGGTAAAACCAATGGCTGTGGCAGGTGCCAATCAATATACCTTTCATCTTGAGGCAACTGAGAATCCAGGGGCTTTGATTAAAGACATCCGGGAGAATGGGATGAAGGTAAGTCGATGATAGGAGTCTTATTTATACTAGTTCCTGTCAGAGCTGGTAAGATGGATGGGAGAAAAAAAAGAGATAAAGGTCTGGACATGGGCAGCTGGTTTTTAAGAAAGAAACATGGAAAAGATAAAGCTGGGTGGGCGGGGAGGATCTGGAAGGCATTGAGAACATGATCAAATATATTGTAACAAGAATAATTTTTTAATAAGAACAAAAAATAAGGTAGCAAAAATAAATCTAAGTTAAACAAAAACAAAACAAACTGTTATATTCTGGATAATTTTTATATTGTTTTGTAAGATGATTTTTTTTTTAACTAGGCCACTATAATACAATAGGAAAATAATGTGATTTAGCATGTGTTTGTTACAGGTTGGCCTTGCCATCAAACCAGGAACTACAGTTGAATATTTGGCCCCGTGGGCTAATCAAATAGATATGGCCTTGGTAATGACCGTAGAACCTGGGTTTGGAGGGCAGAAATTCATGGAAGATATGATGCCCAAGGTAAAAGAAATATTCTATTCTGGGGTGAGGTTGTTGCTACAAGTGTCGATTCAGTAGACATATCTGTAATATATGTCATTGAGACATGTCCTGTTTTGGAAGTGAGAGGACAGAGGTGCCTTTAGATACTGTAACACAGCATGATAGGTTTTAAAATATAAATTAATATTTCAACCATATTGCAAAAGTTTTAAATTTATATTTGTGATCTTGGGTCACATTAGAGTTTTCATTGCAGTCTTTGTAAAGCTATCACAAACTGAATGTCATTTGCTAAACTGCTTTTACAAACATAATATGCTCAGTCTATTGAAGTGATCCCCAGTAATGTTTGTATGCAAGGTGGGCGGGCTTAGCTGTTTTATTACTAGTGTTAGCTCTGGTGTTTGGTGTGCTTGCTTTCCCTTGCATGTCTACTGTGGGAGTCACTGTTTCTTCATGTATGTCTAGGTTCACTGGTTGAGAACCCAGTTTCCAACTTTGGATATAGAGGTCGATGGTGGAGTAGGTCCTGACACTGTTCAGAAGTGCGCGGAGGTGAGACTACTCCTCAGCTGGGACTGGGACAGTGCCCACAACTGAGACCTCAGGACAGGCTTAGCACCAAAGGATTGCTTAAATCCATTTTTCTTGAGAAAATATTTTTTGTTCACATATAGGGTTAGAAAGTAAAGAACAAATGAGTTCCTAAAATAAATTGTTAAATAGTGAATTCTGATCTCTAGAAGGAGTACATTGCCCTTAGCAAAACCTCTAAGTTCTATTAAAAGATAACTTCTCAAGTGAAGAAAAATAGATAAATTTAACTGGCCTAATCATGCTGTCTTTAGAATTTAAAAGTATTAGCTACCTGTTTGAGTTTTATAACAAAGTGACAAGATCTAGTTCTGTTGAAAATCAAGGCCTAGTTCCCATTACCAAGCTTCATCTGTTTTGCCTGGGAGCTACCCTAGTTTAGTTCTGCTTCTGGGTGTCATTAGATGGTGGCCCTTCCATGTGACCAGAAGTCATATGGCTCAATTTTATTCAGATTCTTCTATACAGTGAAAAGCTTAGCAATTACTAAGAAAGTCTATAATTGAGGGACAGGAGAAATTTGAGTTTTAAGTTCAAGGCCAGTTTAGGCTACATAGCAATACCTTAACTTTTAAAAAAAAAAAAGGGCTTGTCAGTGAGGAGTCTTTTGAAAGCTGCTGGACAGATGATTACTGATAAGGTCATCCTTTAGATACTATTAGATACTATTTAGATACTATTGCTTTTTAAAAAACTTTTCTGTTCTGTTCCTGCTCAAATTAAGAGACATGTTAATCAATAGTCCTATAGATTCTGATTCCTGCAAAGAGTGTTTTTGATGGAACACTGTGCTATCAGGTGACTGGGTCTTGTTAGAGAATTTTTCCTCAGCTTGTAGTTTTCCAGCTTCCAACGGAGACTTCCACAACACATTGGGTTTCCCTCAGCTCAAATCACAGGCCATAAATTTGGAGTTATCTCCTTTGAAGTTTTTAGGATATATGTAATACCACAATCATTCCCATTTCTTTGCCTCCACATTTAAAAATGTCACCCAGCACTCTAAACCATGGTAGAACCTAAGAATGCATTGAGATATATTTTTACATTCTTTCTGACACAAAATGGCAAAGCATTAATGTTGGGGGTGTTTTATGGATAGCTTCTATTTTTCACATTGTCTCCTTTCAGACTTTCTAGAAATAAACAGATACAATGTTTCCTTAGTGTCTGGGGCCATTGATATGCATAAGAAAGACCTGAATGGAATTGAAGTCCTAGAGTTTAAAGCTTTACCTAAGTAGTTGCAGAGGTACTATATGTAGCTTAGAGCTAGTTAACCAAACAGTCCAGTGACTGGTAGACTTATTTACAAATGATAGTGTGGCCTCATTTATAAGCATTTCCCCCTCTTCACTCAGTGAATTAAGAGTGCTGCAGTCAGCTTCTGGAAAAATGGTGATGGAAGCAAGGGTGGAAATGCTAGTTCAGGACTTAGGTTTCAATTTCTTCCCTGCTAATGCAGAGCTGTGTACTTCTTACAGGCGGGAGCTAACATGATTGTGTCTGGCAGTGCCATTATGAGGAGTGATGACCCCAGAGCTGTTATCAACTTACTAAGAAACGTTTGCTCAGAAGCAGCTCAGAAACGTTCTCTTGATCGATGAAGCCACAAGAAACCCAGTTTCAGCTCATGAAACCTTTTTTTACTGGAAAAGGAATATTGACTACCAAATCAGATTGCAATCGAAGCAGTGCTGCATTCCAGTGATTAAAATCAATTGTGCAGGATGTTCAAGAGGTTAGAAATAACTACCTTTTTAGAGATGCCATTTAGAAATTAGCGTGATGAAAAATATTCATGTTTATTCTGGGACAATGATTTTTGTAAAGAGTGAAAATATGATTGTTAAGATTATAGACAGAAATGTGTCTTAATGGCTAAAGAGGAAAATTAGCTACTATGAAAAACATTTTTCTGTATTTTTACAAAGACTGTTCTGTTGATTCCCTGGTATATCCCTAAAGCAAATGACATCCATATTTTCTCTAGTTCATGTCATTTGTGATTTGTTTATATGCCTTAGAATATGAATGGAATGAGACTAAAATTAGAAGCTCTCGTGGGGTGGCATGTCATGGTCTGGCATTTGAATTATTTTTACTTTTTATCTTATACTTGGTTTATTAAAAATTATAAAAATAATGTATGAAGCCTAGGGTTTCTGAAATGCAAGCACAGAATTATCAAGATATTTTCTTTGTCACAGCAGGCTACTCTGTAATTCCTTCCTGCCCCTGGGTCTCACTCAACCACCATTCTTAAGGGCATGAAATAGCCAGGAGCAGAAAGGAACCATACAGGTTCTCTTGGACACACCACTGGGTTGGATACCAATAGGACAGAGCACCCTATTCTAGCTCTTTAACTTTAATAAATTCACCCACCTTGTTTTCACTATAAACTCTTATGTGTACTGAATGGAACCATAACTATTGTGTGTTTGAGAATTAAAGTCATAACATGATTTTGGAAGGCCAACAGTTCTCCTCCTAGACTGTAGAGGATGCTCCACACAAAACGGCAAGCATCAGGTCTGTCTGATTTACTGAGCACTTTGGTATAATCATATTAACTGCTAAGTTGTCGTATAATTGTTAGAACAGGTTTTTTTTTTTTTTCCTATTTTAAGACTAAAAAACGTAAAGCTCTCCAGTAGCCTCCTACATGGAAAGGGTCCAATCAGAAGCAGTTTTCTGGTGTGTACTATTGCTCTGACTACAAACAGCTCCTGAGGTGGATTTAAAAAAAGAATGTTTTTACTTTTCTTATTTTCAGTGTAACTGTACCCTCTAGCAGAATCGGAGTAAGCCAAGAATACTCTGGAAGTATAGATTTTGACCCCAAGGATGTATGTATGTATGGATATATATAGAGATATAATTTCTAAGAAGATAGAAGTAGGCTACAAGATGATAGAATACAGACTTAATCCATAAATAAGTAGTAATAAAAGAACACTGACAAATAGGCATGGAATACAGAGCTTGCTTGGGCTTTTTCCTGCCCTGTAAGGTAAAAGTTTATTAATATTTGTTTTTATTTTAGGTTATGAAAGGTTTGTGCATTTAATCAAATCACACAATACAAGGCATATAGAAATAACTTTAATTAAAAAAAAACTATGTAGAAGGTTATAATATCAGTCATGACAAAGATTTGAAATTATTTGCTGGGACAACTTGTATTTTTCTGGCTTTTGTTATCTTTTTCTTTAAAAATAAATGTACAGTAAAACTATAAGCAAAAGTTTGTAAGTATTGAATTTAAATGGTTCCCCACCCCCCTTCTGCAGGATCAGTTTAATTTCTAATCTTCAACAACACCTTAAGTATCTAATCCAACAGAATCCAAGCTCTATGGCCAGGATTTTCAGTAGTATGGGAACTACAAATCAAGTAACCTTTCTTTGCATAACAAAAAGTGGTTGATACAATTTGTCCTTAACTTTCATCTAGGAAAAAAAAATGGTATGGCTTCAAAAAGAATTTTCCTTAATGTACACTCCTCAGTATTCTATATTGAAGTCTTGGTCTTGGAAAGCTTGAATTCTTGATCTAGGATGCCTGTAAGCATAGGTATTTATGTAAGCTATGGTAAGGAAAAACCAAATTAGGAGTTTCTAGCTGTTCATTAGCTAGAATTACAACTATATTATGATTTGTATGCTGTTTTACATTTTAAATTGCTGTCTTGAAGAGGTACATAAAGCAAGTGAAACTCGGAGTGAATTTCCAACAATAGTTTTTAAATGTATCAATATATTAAACTCTTAAGTCGCTTCTCTTAATTCTGTTAGGAGGAAGCAGAAAGCCTGTGGTTAGTCCAGGAGAGAACAATGATTTCAAATAAATGAATAGTGCGTTATCTGATACAAGAATTTCCATAAATAACTTATATTGGTTAAACAATGTTTAGAATAAAAGAAAAAACAACTCCCTCTCCACAGTCAAAGCTTTCAGGTGTCTGTTATCAGTCAGCACCTGTGCTTGGTATTCATGGCAACTTACATTGCATAGAGTAGTTCATACATGCAGTTTTAAGACTACAGATGTGTGCATTGTATGTGTATATATTCTGTATACACATTAGTATAATCTCGTATTATTGAGGCAATTTTAGTGAACTGCCATAAGAATAGAAACAAAGAATAGTTGTCATTTAATGCAAATCAACAGTACTGTCAGGGAGGGGCTGTTACCTCAACAAATGCCCCGAGGTGTGATTTGTCATCAAATTGCAGCAGTTAATATCTTAGTGCTTGTGATTTGTATTATTGGCAAACACAAGTTACTAGCATTTGTGTAGGTGAGAAGCTAGCTTCCTTCTGTGATTCAGGAAGAACAAAAAGAGACTTCTGGCATGTTCCCTGAACAGTGAAAGATGGATACATGTGGCACTTCCTCCTGTTCTGGAACTGTGACCAGAGGAGGTGGAGATCCAGAAGAGAGGGTGCAGGTTTTGTTCCTCTTTTCCTTTCAGTAACATATTTTTTTCCTTAATATGTTCCCTGTCACCTATTTCTTTTAACATTAGTAACTCCTATACCAAAGAGTTTATATTCTTCCGTTCCATCTAACTGCCTTCTTGGAGGGTGGCCATTCTCAGGTGCACTGCCACAGAAGACTTCATCGTGGAAGGCTGCGCTTGCCCCCTCAGTCTGATCCTTTCTTTCATCTTGGCATAAGGCTGCTGTATCCTCATCCTTCAATGGAAAAGCTCGCCGTTCCCACCGCAAAGACTGAAAGGGGAAACATTTTCAGTTAAGTTTTATCTCATTTAATTATTTGTTAAGGAATCTATAATGTCAGTTTCTATAGTTATTCTTCTAGTAGATAAGTTCCAGTTTTATTTTTCTCTCATGTGCAAATGGATATCCTGAGAATTTCCTGACTTTAGGAATTGTTTCTTCATTTTGCCTCTGCTAGAGAAAAAGCTGCGACAGAACACTTGCCTCTGTTCAGTGTAAGGATATGTGAGCAAAGCTCTTGTACGGATCTTACATTTGCTGTACTTCCTGTCTACCTCATTGTTATTACAGATATACACTGACTTTTTCTTCCTGATTGCCTACAACTTGGATATTAATTTCTATAGTTCCACTCCATTTTTGATCTAGTTATTTTTCAATACCTACAAATGGGGAAAGATGCATGAACTGATGTAGTGCTAGGACACACTCTCCTAGAGTAGGACTGGATTTATGTGGAGACAAACTTGTTAGAAGCAGAAAAACAGTAGTAGTGCTTACTGTGCACTGAGTGTGAGTCACCAGTGGAAAGATCTGTTCTTTAGAGCAAGTTTGATAGAATCCCCATTCCCTAACAGGTAAGTACATAGATAGTTGAAAGGTGTTACTGATATATTATGCCTTCAAAAAATAAATAAAAACAAATTGTTAATATAATGGAACTAGGGCGCTCCACTATAGACCTTCCTGGACATACTAGACTGAGCATCTCACTGACTTTGGTCTGTAATAAAGCACTTTACAATTAACAATTTCTACACATAAGTGAAATAAAGTGAAAAGGTAATCAAAAGAAAACACAGTCATAACTCAGGCTTACCTTGACTTCTTGACCATCGTTTAAAGAAAGGGAGTCCTGAGCACAGAGACTGTGGCTTTCTGCTGGGAGCTCAAAAGGACTTTCTGTAATACCCTGCTGAGCACTGCCAAGTTCACTTGAGTGTTCCTTCAGAACCACGTCCTGCCCCTCCGCATTTTTACTGTAAGCTCTAGTAGGGAAATAAATGAATGCAGGGCATCACTAGGTCAGTACTGCTTTTTTCTCAGCATTTCTACCCACGGTCATCTGATGCTCTTCCCAGTGTTGTCTTTAGGAAAGGTTTTATCCAAGGTTTAAACTCAGTGCTTCATTGTCACTAAGTACTCTATCACATTTGTTACTTGGTCTTTAAAAGACAGAAAGGGCCATGATCTTGCCCTTTACAGTTCTGAATTCTCAAGTTGTTCTGTATTATTTTTATATCAATCATGAAATGCTCGAGTTTCATTTTTTCCTCTGTATTTCTAGAAAGCTGTATTTCTAGGATGTGTAAAGGCACAGCAATTCTAGTCACTTATATTAGAACTCTTTCAATAAGCATTTACAGTATATCTAAGCAGAGAAAGGACTTTAATGTTATTTTGCTAATGGAAAGATGTCTTATAGGTTAAGAGACTGCTACATTTTACATGAAATTGCTTTTTTAGTTGTGGATATATTAAAAATCTATCAATATATTTTAAAACTATAAAATTTTAATATATTAAAAATAATGAAATATAATTGCAAAAACAGTAAGATATTATTCTCAAATAGGTAATTACTGACTGTCATAGTCTCCCTGAAAGTCTACCTATAGGCTTTTTTAAGACAGAATTTGGCTCTACAGCAAATGCTCTAACTTATTATCCTGCCTCAGACTCCTGAGTGTGGAACTCTGGGCATACGCTTATATACAACTTGTATATTTTTAAAGTCCCATGGACTATATGCCTTTTATACTAAAATAAAATTTCTCAAAGACTTTGCATAGTATTATGTTTGAGATGTTTGCTAAAATGAATTACACAAGCTCCCTCCCTAGTGCTGTTCACTATCTAAAGGACATGGAGATAACTGGCTTGGAGGCTTTGGAGAGGAGGTCTCCACTGTGCAGTCTATCCTGGCCTTAAACTGGAAAGCCCCTACATCAGCCTCCTAATTACTGGCATTTACCATGATTGCTATATAAAATGACATTACTTTATATAATGTTCCTGTCCTTGCTAGGTAAGTAATATAACTAATAATGATACTGTTTCATGATACAGCATGAAACTCATATGTAATTTCCCAGATATTTTTTGAGTGTAAGTTTGCATGTGCTGATGCCACATCTCACACCAGCTGACACTGTACCTGCTGCTTTCCTTCTCAGTGGTCTTTCTCAAGCTGTATGGCTAGCTTCTGTTCATTCCTCATAT
This sequence comes from Apodemus sylvaticus, assembly GCF_947179515.1. NCBI lineage: Eukaryota > Metazoa > Chordata > Mammalia > Rodentia > Muridae > Apodemus > Apodemus sylvaticus. Next base: position 46,539,649 of record NC_067480.1, on the reverse strand, counting down.
ATTATGGCTTTGATGTTTTAAACTTAAAATACTTGCCTGTTGTTTCTTCTGTGCCATTTGCTTTGCTCCCACAGTGACCACCTAGCTTGCTCTCTCTCTTCATATTTTCTGTGTCTTAGGGAGAAGACTTCATCAGAAAGATCTTCTATCTGGTAAGATTTGGAAACAGAACAGGTTCAGATAGTCTCTGTGAGCAGGAAGCTGTTTGAGCATCCTTTTCGTGGCCTGTGTTTTAATATGTACCTAGATTACAGATGGACTCATAGTGCTCTCCATTTATCACAGCTTATGGAATTGTTTTGTTTGGACTTTTGTTGTTTAGGGACAGGATCTTGCTGTGTAGCTCAAGCTATCTTTGAATATGCACTCTTCGTACCTTAAGCTCTGGAGTGCAGAGATTGCAGGTATGTGCTATCTTGCCCAATCTATAAAAAGATAGTGTTACACTTTATTTATTCCATTGAATTCCATTGAGTAAGTATGGATTATCTTTTACGAAATACACAGTGTTCTGAGAACATGTTAATGTCAAAAAAAAGTAAAACTGATTGAGGTAAATCAGTATTCAGTTACTGACTTCTCTGGGTTTTAACTGGGTAACTCTAGGGCATTTTTTTTCTCCTGGCAGTGATCATTCTGACTTAGAGTGCATTGAAAAGCGAGAAGTACATTAACAGTAAGATACCATACTATAGCTGAAAAACAAGACCATTGGGCACAGAAGCACTGTTAATTAATAGAAACTATTATGTGCTTTCTCTATAATTCTAATTTTTACCTAAAGATAGAATCAGCTGTTAGACTGTATTTCCCTTCTGTTCTTTTTTTTTTTTCATTATTTCTTTGAGAGTTTAAGAGTTTCATACAGTGTGTTTTGATTCCTGCCATTGTTCTTAATGTAAGGTAGTCTATACAAGTTCAGAATTCTTTACCAATAAAAAGCAGCTCCTTAAAAAGTTCATAGCCTGGTCTGAAATGTTATGAATAATATTTATTCTTAATGTTTTATCCCATTAGCTATATACATTTTAATATAGAAGCATAAATATTTAATTATTGTCTAGGATTCCTTGACTCTTGGTATTAGCAATATATATGTACCACACTGCCCTTTTGTTTGGGTTGGTTTGGGAGATACACTATGCTATACATTACTTTTGTAGTCATATTTACAAAGCAATGTTTTTTTTTTAATTATTATCGTTTTTGAAAAAATTCTCAAAAAATCATGTTATTTTATATTTTCTTTTAGATATTTAAATATTAAATGATTAAAGCTTTATAATTTAGAAGGTGCAATTATCCCATTAAGCATAAAGCAGCTTACCTCTTCTTTGTTTAAGTTATGTTCATCAAGGGGCTGAAGAACAACCATCCTCCAGCTGTTGAAAATAACAAAAATATTTCAAACTGCTTTCATCCAAATATAGCAATTTTATTTTCTTTAAACAGCTAAATACATTAGGGTTTTATTTCCTCGAGACTTCCATAATTCAAATGGTTGCATTTTAATAGTTTGTCATTTTAAACATAAAAACAATACCTTTATAAAAAGAAAATGGAAGATTAATCTTTATATACCTTAAAGTGAATAGTCTCTTCTATATGGTTGCTCTTCTATATAGTTCTAATTATGTGCTGGCTTTGAATTAACTCAGTAGTAATCTAATAAATGGGCTTGAGCAAAAATGAGAAATCTAACCTGATTCCTAGTATTTTCCAGTTTTCTTTGGTATGGAAATGTGTGCCGTGCCTCCTTTGGAATTAGTTACTAGCTGCTTCACAACTGGCCCACAGAGTCTTCCAGAGTATGCTGAAAATGTTGCTATGGAATACTATAACAGCAATCCTTATTGTAGAAAATGCCAAGCCTGTGTGTATGTAACTATAGTACCTATAGTACCAGGCTTACTCCTCAGGTTAACTGTGAAGTACTAAGTAAACTTATAGAAATAAAATGGATATAGATGGCAATGCATAGAATATGGCTGGTACCTTGCTCTGTGTTCATCTCCAGCATTTTCTATTTCCTGGTGCCATATTTATATCTTATATTTAGAGGAGACTGCTTTCATTGTTGTACAAAACATGGCTGCCTTCATTGCAAATGTACGCATGGATTCAAGGAGCGCTGTAATCTGGTTCATCTCTAGCTCAGTCTTGTATTAAGTATTCCAAACCTCCAGGTCTGGCTAGGCCTTCCACACTTGTGTCTGTGTAACCAATTTCACCTTCATGGATTATTTCCCTAGACATTCCCTTTCACTTTTCTATTTGATTTTTTTTTTTTTTATTGCTGAATTGGAAACACATCAGAAACTTCTTTTTGTTCACAAGCATTACTGTCTTAACAGCATAAATACACATGCAAAAATAGTTGCTTTCTTTTAATTCTTTGCAGCCAAGTATATCTCTATCATAAAAGGTAAGGACTATTTGTTGTAGTTTTTACACGGCTAAAGTACCGTGTATGCTAGTAAATGTGCATAATAGATGAAATCAATTTTATAAAAATCTACTTTAAATGCTAACATCAGGTTTAATATAAAGTTTCCTTTTACCATTTTCCTTATGTGTAAATAGGGAGGGGGGATCATTCTACTCTTAGTTATAACTTGACTCTGAATTCAAGTTTACTAAAGAAAGAAGAAAGGAAACATGTAAGTATACGTACCGTGGAGTAAGTATTTCTTTATACTGGAGTTTCTCTAATTTGGCTGGTGCTACTAATGACATGGGAATCACAATGTTATCTATATCATAAGAGCTCTCACTTCTTAACCTCCGTCGTACAGTATTCTGTAACACAGAATTAGTATACTAATTTACAATAATGTTTTAGTTATTTGTGGTGATATTCCTTCATTAGTTATATAAAAACGGTATGTAGTATATCTGTGACATAATTTTTGTAAATTCATTGTTATGAAATCTAATTATAAAATGCTAAGAAAGCCAGTTAAGAGGGCTTATCTTTTGTAAACAAAGACATCTCTTTTAAAACTTATATGTTTATTTTGTATAAAAACACATACAATTATTTGAAAGGCCATGAAATTTGGGGAGCTCCTGAGTGAAGCTGGCTGCTACAGGTCTTCATGTATGTGTTCCTGGTTCAGACTCCCCAGCAAAACGTTGATACTTGTGATCTTTCTATTGTCCAGGCAAGAAATACAAATAAGCAGTTTAACAACACAAATCCATATGCTCATTGGCAAAACTGGGTTTAGCCCTGGATGTTAGACATGGTCATAAGTTTATAACAGAAGTAGAATTTATAAACAAAGATTAATAAATTGCTATCTTCCAAGTAAAAATGTTTTATTTAACCATTACTATTTTCTAAGGAGACAGTTCTAAAACATGTCTAGTAAATAAGTCTGGCATGGATTAGTGAAATAATCCTACAGGTTTTTTGTTTTTTGTTTTTTTAACCAGCTTGTTTTCTTTAAAATTCTATAAAACTATTTTAGAATTTACTATATAAGATTTAAAAACAGGGCTGGTGAGATGGCTCAGCGGTTAAGAGCACTGATATTCTTCGAAAGGTCCTGAGTTCAAATCCCAGCAACCACATGGTGGCTCACAACTATCCATAACGAGATCTGACTCCCTCTTCTGGAGTGTCTGAAGACAGCTACAGTGAACTTACATATAAATAATAAATAAACAAATCACTAAAACAAAAGATTTAAAAACAACCTACTTGTGAGGATGAATTCTGGGTTCTTGATGTAACATTGGCATTAGAGACAGCAGTAAAATTGCAATGAGATCCTGGTTCTGAACGTTGAAAAGCAAATTCTTCAAATCTAGTTCTTTCTCCTGCTGTGGAAAGAACCCTTCAGAATGTCACATGTTAAAAATAACTTATATGTATTAGAATTATTTTCCCAAATAAGTGAGGGGTAATTGAGCCTTATTTAGTTTTGTTTGCTTGTTTTTATTTTGTACAAAAATACATACAATTATTTGAAAGGCCATATATTAGAATTATTTTCCCAAGTAAGTGAGGGGTAATTGAGACTTACTTAGTTTTGTTTGCTTGTTTTTAAAGACATAGTGAGAAAACAGAAGAAAATTATAAAACAAGCATCTCGGCTTTTTCTAATTTCTGGGATCTTGATGTTTTCTACCTACTATATTTGATAATATTGTTCCTTGAGTAGTCTTTTCTGTTGTCTTTATTTTTGTTGTTTAGGCACATATTGAGGCTATAGTGTCAAGATGAACCTTAAGTTTCCTGTTGTCTTTCTTTTTTTTTTTTTTGTTATTTTTGCCTGTCTTACTTTGTGTGAGATTTGCTCAAGTTGACCATCTGAGTTTTTATTTTTATTCAATTTCATTTAAGCAATTTTAGTAATTTCAAAAGGTTCTAGGGTTTTAGTATTCATTTGATATAACATCCAATAACTTTCATTAATGAGATTCATTTTCTCACAATATTCATTTGATATCTGCTCTTATTAGTATGTATGTTTCTGTCAAGTTCTGCTTATTTTCCTACTTGTTATTCTTTATGGTATTTTCTTCGAATCAAAACCTACATATAGAAATTAGGAATTGCCTTCCAGTCTTCTTTTATCCTAGAAGAATTCATTTACAAAGGCAATGTCTTGTTAAAGGCTGCCGACTCTATTTTATTGATGCCTTTTTAATGATCCCCTTATATTTATTAAATTTGAATATATCATATATTTTTATTTAAATAATCTATATTTCACAGTCTGTTACTAAGGAATTATCATTTCCCCATGTGATCCTTGCTTGTCTGCTCTTAAATGACAAACAAAATCTCTAGATGTATTTGAGAGCTTGTTCATTTTCTGCCACAATGTGTTTGATCAGACTGTACTATTTAGAGGTCCATTTTGAAAATGAAACTAGATGCTCTAGAATACTAGAGATAAATGTAGATTCTAATTTATTAAGTTTGTCCATGTTATTGAAATTTTACACCTGGGGAGGATTTGACTAATGAATATGATATTATATTCACTAGGTCAGTGAGCAGGAACCAAAGGTACACAGATTACTTTCTCTTCAAAATACATTTTTCTGTTTTTAACAACTATAATAACTGTCATATCCAAAGTCCTTACAACAAATTAACTTAATATTATTAGAACAGCTCTATTTTCAAGTGTTAGCTCTTATTCATTTGTAAATGTAAATGGAGAGACTCCTAAGGAGAATTGAAAAGGGTCATTGAAGTTCCTTGGTTGAATCCTGACCACTTTTTCAATATCTAAGACATTAGTATTGTTCATAAATTTCTACAGAGAACCTTACACTGTCCTAGTCTGAGTCTAGTACATCCTCGGAGACTCAACTCAGTGTGGATGGATGACAGCTAACAATAGGCAAGGGATCAGAAAACAGGGATGAAATTATTGCTGTAAAATGGACAGATTCCCAGCTTACAAATCCCCAATTAAGCACATGGATATACTCATTTTAGGTAGGTAGTGACTGGTCTGGATAATAAATTTCACAAGATAAGGATTCTTTGAAGAATATTTTTTCTTTATTTTTAATATTTAAACTAATGGTCACACCTTCATTTTAACCTACCTAATGCTGTTTCACTTAAATGTCTTTTTTTTCTTCCCTGTAATAGTTGTGCAGATGATTGTGACCTTATTTGAGGCTTACATATAGGTGAATATCCATTTCTCCACTGATTCAGAGAAGTGCCTTGTACTAAAACAAATAGAGGGGGAAAAAAAGAGGCTGTGTGAAGCTTTTGGCTTTTAACAGAGACAGTGAACATGCTAAAATTTTCTATTTAAAATGTTGAAATTCTTAACTTATTAGTCCAAAATTACATGGAATGAAATAAAAATTCAATTACCAAGAGGGATTATTTAGTTTAAGAACTAAAAATAAATGAAACAGTAGCATTCCCCAGAAATATCCTCATGAAATGTCCAATTTTCATTTTTATTTTTACTTATTTGTAAGTGGATAAAAAAAAGGCTTTATGTTTTCAATGTCTTCAAAATCAGTAAGCATTGGTTCAGATCTGTGAATCTTGGCTAAATGCCAATTTAAATACTGAAGTTGTTATCCTTAAATCTGTGAACATTTAAGCACCCAGTGAGCTTCAACATGGTCATGAGTCATGGACTGTGAAAGCAAGAACCTTATTTCATCCCACTGTGACAATGAGTACCACTGTTATTTAACCTTAAATACCTGAATCTTAAATAATGTAAGTTGATATCTCTGCCTCAGTTTCTTCAATATATTTATAATATATATTTTAATATATTTATATATAGCAGCTCTCTTGAGAATATGAGAATTCAATAAATTACTGAAATAGGTGTCTCTCATGAAAAATGTGCCATAAATGTTAGCTTTATTATGAGTGTCGTACATCTGAACCTCATAGCTCAATATTGGTCTAGTGAGTATATTGGCACCTTTTGGGAAATAGGATCTTTGGAATAAAGGTTTGGAAATGTAGAATAGAATAGAAAAAAAAATATGAAGACTGTCAGTTACACTAAGGGCAAAATAGAAGTCACAGGCTAACAACAGTTACCAGGAATCCAGTCACAACATAGCAAATCGCTCTATAAAACACAGTCCAGGTTCCTTATAGATAGGCTTATGCATAGGTACACACATTTGTCAGAAAAAAAAATATGAATCAGAGTTTACGAAGCATCTCTGCCAAACATCCTGTGGAATTTAGCAGAAGAAAGTCGAAGCAAGGGAAGAGGACTGCCGCAAAAATGTGATCAGTATCAGTTGTTTTAGACCTACAAGAAAATAAAAATGGCAACAGAAAGCGGATGTGGAGCAGCTAGTAGACTGTAAAGCCAGGTTAGATCTCACTCAGCTAGGCTACTTTCCTAGGTTCTCTACCACTCAGATAACAAGATGTAGCTTTCTACAGAGTAATGGCTAGTCAAGGTAAGGTCTCCATCATGCCCCACTTCTTTGTTTTCCCAATCACAGTCTAAAAATAGCATTGAGTCCAAATCTGCTTTTTTCACTAACTGTAAATAGAACAGTCCTAGCCATAAATGTCAGCTTCGAAGTGAGAATACAAACTCCTAAAATCTTGAGTACTAACACCATAAATAACCTAGAAGTGAACAAATCACTTTAAGAATTTTGGAGTGTTTCCTAGCTATAGGTTAATAGATCTCTAAAACAAGAGAAAGAAGTGTGGCCTGGAAGCCTCTCCAGAGAAAGCGTAAGAAATGGAAAACACAATCGTTCAGATGTTAACTTAATCAGTTGAGCCATGTAATGAGATAACCAGAGCTAGAAAATCAAAATTTGGCTGAAAAAGCTTGTCCAGTTGAAAGAACAGAATGAAGAAAAGAAAATATAAAGGTATAGTAAATGAAGAGCATTTGAAGGGACAACCTTGAATTTTTCCTGAATTGCTTACATAAATTCTTCAGATTTTAAAGAGTTTACTTCAATGCCAAACTTTGGAATTTTTTAAAACAATTTTAAAAAAACAAAACAAAACGTGTTTTAAGTCATGAGAGTACAAACAGATAAATATACTCTAAAAATTACAAGAAAGAAATTTGAAAAATTATTGCAAAGAAATGAGGATTAATGAAACTGGATATATGAAAATAATGACCAGGAAAAAAATAGCAAAATTCTAAAGACATTAAAATTCCCTTCTATCCAACAAAAGGAGAGAAAGATGTTAAATAGAAGGACATGACAAGAGCAATCTTTACGTACCTAGACAGCATCACTAACAGGAAGTTTACACCAGTGGTGCATCTTTACTGGGGGGTGGGTATTATAAGCAAGTCCCATCTAACTCACCCTTTAATTATCCTCATTGCCTTATAGGTCATAGTGAGAAAGGATAAAATAGCCTATATAAAGGTTGGAAACAGCTTGGTGAAAACCAGCAGGATCCAGTCTGTCTTGTTGGAGCTTAAGGGTCTTCCATTACTTCCCTAAAGTGTACCCTTAAAAGAAGTAACAATCTGTAATCTAAATATCATAGGCTATGATGATTGAGGGGAAATAAAAACTAGACTTTTAATACAGATAGGTTATTCTGTGGGGGATAATGTAGGCATAAAGAGATTTCTAAATAAGATGCATGAAGGAGCCTAGCTCTGTGGTTTTGGATTGCTCGAGGTTGTGCACCTCTTACAGGTTATGCTTTTCTTAGACCTCTTAGAGGTCATGTTTCTCTTATTCCTTGCAGCTAATCACTCTAAAACCATAAAGTTAGACAACTCTGATACACTCTAATTCACATAAGTCCTGAAAGAGCAGGAAGAATTCCCATTTGCCCTTTACTCATATACTGAGAGCCTGCTCTGCATGACAGTAAGGTCGTCACATACCCACTCAGTTGTCAAGAATCAGTGAATATTCCTGGCTAATGTACAGACTGACTCACCAGTTAATCCGTGTAATCTTAAATGGACTTGAATTATATGATACATTCCTTAGGTCTTTTCCCTTACCCATACCTTGTAACATTTGGATTAAAAACAGGCCTTTCTGTTGGTTTTGCTGCCATTTCCTCTTGTCTAGACTAATCATGTACTTACTCAACTTTACAGTTTGACTTTCTTACTTCCTCATCTTTAGTCAACATGATTTTGTAAGTATAAATCAGGATAATAGAACAGGGTAAAGTATTGTAGTAAGCCAAAGACCTGTCTGCTTATCTTACACATTTACTCTGAGGAATACCAGGGTATTTGTACAGACTTAGAAGCACCACATTGTCTTATGTCACCATAGTATGACTTTATTTCAATTACTTAAAGTCTTATGTAGTATAAGTCAACATGTATGCAACAACTTAGATGATTGTGCCAGTATCTGAATCAGCTAAGATATGGCTGAAATGCAGGGTCCTGGGTCCCATACCAAACTTGTTGAATCAGTCTGCATTCTAAGAATATTCCTCAAGTAATGTACTTACATATTGATTCCAAAGTGACCCTCAGCATTTCTATCTAGAATTCTTCTCCATTTTTCATCCACCTTAACCTCTTTTTTTTTTTTTTTTTGCCTTAGGAAAAGCTATTATAGACTTATCATGCATCTTTACATCTTGCCCTGTAAGAGTTATTTTGTTGACTTTCTTCTTGAGAGAGAGAGAGAGAAATTTCTGGTGCTTTATGTATTTTTCAGCATTTAATAGTATCTTAGCACAAAGATCTTCCCAATGTGAAACTCTACTTTTAGGCATAGAAAGAATCGTAATGCTCATTTGAGTTGTGAATGGTAGGGAATAAGAATAGGAAAAAGAAACTGATAAAACACAAAAGAATATTGCATTGATTTGCCTAGTAGTAAAGCAACATGAAACTCAAGTATATTCTAACTCATATGTTTAAATTTTCCATTACATATGCCATATGACATTACTATATTATTGCTAGGTTCAGTTTCAATTGTTGCCTAATATTTATACTGCATGATCACTATTAGAAGAAACAAAATATGTATATATTCATTTTTGCATATTTCCTTTCAAAAATATGTACATTTTATAATCTGCACATGTCAAACGTGAAATGATAATTTAAATTAGAATATAAGTATGTAAGTATTGTTCTCTCATACCTTATTCTTCATTATTGTTCAGTTGTGTAACATTTCTCTGAATATTAGGTATTCTGTAGCTGCTAGACATGAGCTTTTACCACTATCACAAACAACTACTATTACAGTCTTCAGAATATCATATTTCTATATTTTTAAAAAAGAATTTATTCTCAGAATTAACCTCAATGAGTAGAACTATGTCATATAGAAGTTCCTGACCATAACCTATATTTTATAGTACTACTTATATCGCCTTAAGCATAGGTTGTTCCTTGCTCTAGGCATTTTGATTTTTTTATTATGAAAAACTTTAAAATACAAAAAGAGACTCTTTAATAATGATCTCCCATGAATTTTGCACCTCTCTTTAACATGAATAATCTTATTTCATCTCTTTTGCCAACCTTTTATGTGTCATATGTCAGCATGAATCTTAAAAATAACTGATAAAGTATAGGTATAGTTAAGTGACTATAGGTATTACTAAAAATGAAAATATTAAATATACAACAAAAAAATCCATGTTCATATTTGGATTATCTACCTGTCTTTGTTAAATTCTTTTTAAGTGTGTGTAACTAATTACTTCATCAGAATTTTAACAGATTATTTATATTGAATATGAGTTAATAGGTTTTACATGACTATAATTGAAAAAAATATACATTTATAAAATTCCATTCCATTGCAAGGAGCAACCTATTTTGTTTCCATCCTTAAGTGCAGTTTAAGATATTTTCTAAAATTGCATATTGTAGTGTTTACTTAACCAATTAACATAATTCTGTCATAATTTAAGTTGTTACTAATCTTACATGATCACAAAATGCAGAGACATTTCTGAAGTAAGACATATTTAAGATTAGACTAGATTTTACTAAAGAAAATTTGAATCATAATTCAAAGTTTGCAGTTCAGTAAATATTCTCTGTAAGTACATAAGTGGTGATTTTAGTTTTAAGAGTCTTATAAGTGAATTTTAGTGCCTCCTAAATGGCCTGTATCAATCCTTGTGCTATTTTAAGTATTTAAGAGTATTGTTTTTATTGTAGTGATAGAAACTATTTAAAATATTTCAACTTAGCAATAGCTTGATATTCCCAAACTGTCTAACACAAGTCCTCAGTAAATGTTATATTTTTGTTTTCTTTCTAATTATCACCAGGGATATCTAGTTTTTCTGATTCTAATATAAGGAGTCATCTCAAATTTGTTTTAATAAACTATATGAGAACAGACCTTAGTCAGTATTGAATTATACTGAGTACCAATAAAAGGCAGTTAATTATTCAGTGCACAGCCTTTGGCCTATTCACTCTGCTCTCTAGCTGTACCTTGCTGTGATTTGTATTCAAGAATAATACCAGCGTTTTGTTTAAAGTACCAAATATAGTTTAAAGTGCCTTTAGATACTGTTGGCATATAAGACTACATCAAGCATTCTTCTCATTGGCTTAAAGATTTATGTGTATGGTTGTTTTGTCCGTATGTATGTGTGTCATCTGCATGTCTGGTACATACAGAGGTCAGAAAGGACATAAGGTTTCTCTGCAACTGCAGTTACAGATGGTTGTAAGCTACCACATGGGTGCTAGGAACTGAACTCCGATCTTCTGCAGAAACACATGCTCTTAACTGCTAAACTATCTTTAGCCCCTTGTCACTTATATTTATTGACTAAGCCTCCTTTCTACACTTTAGGAATAAACAGTAAGTCTTTTTGTCTGTGTCTTGGCCTTGGGCCTTAGTTTATATGAATTGACTTCCTTTTATTCAGTATCACCATACTTTAGTGATTATAACTATAAGGCATTTTAATACATGACACTTTCTTTTGATCTTTTAAAAATTATATTTGCTATCTTTCAACATTTTCTCTGAGACAAACGTCAGAATAATTTTGTTTAAAGAGAATATTTCAGCCAGGCCTGGTGGCGAACACCAAGAACCACAGGATTTAAGAGGCTGAGACAAGGTGACCAAGAGGTAAGGACAGCAGAGCTGTCTCACTCTGTCCCACTGTGGCCTGGAATAATTATTGAAGTACAGACTTCCTTAATCCTGGCAATCCTCTGTCACCCTCCCTGAGTGCTAGAATTGTAGAGGGGGGGGGGAAGTTAACTTTAAAAATACTTTCTTGCCAAGTGTATTGAGCAGAACATGCCTTTTGTCTCAGTACTGGGAAGGGAGAAGAAGGCAGATCTCTTGAGTTTGTTCAAGGACAAGCCATTGCAAACGGAAACCCTATCCCAAAAATCAAAAGAAAAACAACAAAACCCTTTTGTGATTCAAATTAAGATTCTCTGAATTCAGTGAGACACAGAAAGCAGACATTTAAGGTAGGAAGTGTCTTATAACCACAGCAGTTTATTCCCTCATAGAGTAGCATCTTTCATGTTGTCTCTGCAGAGCTATAAATTATTAAAGTTAATGTAAACCCTTGTTTGTTCTAGAGACATTACCATTGAATGAAGACTTTGTTCCTTCACATATTCTGTGTAATTACTACTGTAATTATATAAGCTGGTGGGGATATTTTTGTTGGTTTTCTCCCTTTGCTGTCCAGTGGTCTTAACTGATCAGGACTTTTGGATACTGAGCAACCCACAGCCTCCCTCCTCAGCTCTAAAATGGCTGGATTTTATTATAAAACCCACTTAACATCTACTTATTTTTGCATGTAGATATGTTTTACTTGGAAATAATGTTTGCTTTCTTTCGATACTAAATATACAGCATTGCAGACAGTCAGAGTATGTTGATTTTTTTTCATTTCATATTATTCCTAAGCATAGACAATTCCTTTACAAAGCACTCATAAACAGTTTAATATAATTTCCTTGAGGTTTATTGTATAAATTTTTATTTATTTAAAATTTATGTATTTATTTATTTAAAATTATTCAAGCCAACTATAATTTATTGTGATTTATGTTTTAAGTGTATAAAATCTTTTACTCAGAAAAATTAACAGTACTATATATTAGAGTGGTTCTCAGATCACTTCATGATTATACTCGAGTATAAGGAAGATAAAATCTGTTGTGTGCTTTCTGATGAGTCCCTCCTTGGTTGAACTGCAGTTTCAGCACTACCAGTTACGTTTGTGTTGCTTTCCCCCTTCAGTGTTCTAGATGAGCTATGCAGCACATTCAGATCATGTCTACTAGAGAACTTACAGGCACTAAATATCTGAGCTAATAAAAAGCATTAGGATCCTTAATTTTACCATGTAAGAAGACTTTGCTATTTATAACTTTTTCTTTATATAACATTCATTCATTGTTTATTCATTTCCCTCCTCCCACTCCTTCTCAAATTCCACCCTTTCCCTCCCTGCCTCATGTCCTGGGACCAAGGACCTCAAACAGTAGGCCATTAAACATGGTTCTCTGTGTGTATGTGTGACTTATAGAAAAGTATTAAAAATTAAGGATTTGCATTTATTCTTTTCTTAAATTTTATTTACTTAGAATGCAAAAAAACTGAATGTAGACAATGTATAAAAGCATGTGCAAGCGCACACAGATGTGAATGGGACATACCAGGTGGTGGCGACAAGACACAGTCACCTACAAGTTTATTTTCAGCAAGCTCTCCTTTCATGTCGGTCTTCTTGAATAATGTCTCAAAATGAAGATGAAGAGGAATTTCTGCAAAAAAGTAGAAAATTATTTTTGGTAAACACCACTTTCCATAGCCTAATACTAATTTTCTTTCTTTTTAATAAATAGCACATAAACTTAAGAAAAAATTTAAACAATAAGAATTTTGTGAAGTAAAAGTATCACAATACTTTTATCAGAAGGTTAGTAAATATGTTTATAATGTTACTGATTAGGTATAGTTAACAAACAAACTAGTATATGAACAATTCTGAGTATGTTACAAGTCTCACAAATGCACCACAAAATTTTACAAAAATATTTAAAAAATAAAAATTATTTTTATATGGTGCTAGTTGTTAAACACCTTTATAAACAGAATGCATGAAACATCAAGTTTCACATTATTTTATTTTATAACTAAAGCTACTTGTATAAAGACTAACATCCACCGAGAAGTTCTCTTCCTTCAGACAGAGACTTATGGAAATTCAGTTGAAAATGTTGGTGGATTTTATACTAAAAGAGAAGCCACGGTACAGATAAGGTGTGCTGTATATTTTCCCACATTATTTATTGTGTGTGAGAGGGGTGGGCTTGTACAGGGTCCACAACATGGGCAAGTGGACGTCAGATGGGACCTCCTTCATGGAAGTTAGATTTTCCTTCTGCCATGTGGATCCCCGGATTGAACTAGGGTTGTCAGGCTGTGGAGAGTGCATTTTACCTGTTAAGCCACCCATATCAAACTACTTATTAATCAAGAGTGTTTTCATTAGTAAATGTAAAACCTAGGCCAGTGAGATAGTTTAGCAAATAAAGACACTCCCATCAAGCATGACAACATGGGGTACAGAAAAAAGTGACTCCAGAGTATTGCTCTCTTACCTATACACATATCGTGGCATGCATACACCATGTAACATACAAACACATAAAATATGAATAAAAGTTTTATCGAATATGAACATAAAATATTTTTTAAAAGCATGAATAGATACATATACTTTCCCTGAGAAACAGTTTTTAGGGAACTTCGTTTTTAAACCTATTGAATGTTTAGTCAGCAATGCACAGAATTATTTATGAACACCTATATCAGGAGAGACTGAAAATATGTTGGATTTTACACAGTGAGTTGAACTACTTTCTCAACAGTTTTGCTTTATTAGTATTGTTTTTGAGACAGTATCTCACTATATAACCCTAACTGGCCTGGAGCTTGCTATTTGGGTCAGGTTAGCCTCAAAAAAATCACAGAAATTTGCCTACATCTGTCTCCCCAATTCTGAGATTAAAGGGGTGCATCATCTAGCCTGGTTCAGGACTTAAATGACAACACGTATTCATACAATAGAAAGTCTAAGTAATTTGATGCAAAAATGAAAAAAATTAAATACTATGCTTTAAAACATTGCTTAAGCTTTTCAAGATTTTGTCTTCCAGTTGCCTGAATATAACCTTGTTCTTCTAAAGACTTACCATGGGCTAAAAAAAATACCATCTGTTCTACCACTGTAAGTGTTAGAAACAGAGTGTAACTGGAGAAGACCCTTGTTGTTCCTATGTTCCTTTCTAAAGTACCTTTAGGACTTTAGAAAGTTATTTTGTTTATATTTGTATATATTTTATATTTATATATACTATTAAAACTAGAATATAATTACCACGAGGGATTTATTTATACTTCCAGCACCTGTTTAGTATCAAAGTAAGGATTAAGATTTTTGTCAAATGCAAGAAGCTTTACCTTGTAAATATAAAGGAGCTAGCTTACTAGAATTGGATACGTTAGATCTGAAGGATAAATATAAATATTATATTGATATCATTTCAGAGTTACAATTTAGAATGAGGCTATTTCATGTCTCAAAGTTAAATTAAGAGAAAAGCAAATTACTTAATAATAAATTAACATAAAGGATAATAGCTATGTGAGTCTGGTGATCAGTTACCTCAGCTCCTGGCTCCAAAGTTCAATAGCTGAGTTATCTAGGATGGAAATAAACCTCTCCAAGTTTATTTAATATGCTCATGTGTAAGATGAAAACAATATAATGTGCTCTCATGGAGTTATGAGAATTAAACAAAATATCCAATGTGCTTAGTACACATAAATAGTTCCAGGACTACATAGTGAAGCCCCATCTCAACAATCTCCCCCTCTGCAAAAATAACCAAAAACAACTTTCAGAGATTGCCTGTCCTTATAAGATTTTATTTCATTATAGAAAATACTCTTTTATTTATGAGGTAGCTTACCTGATGGCAATGACAACACAGGATGAAAAGAGGAATCTAGTTTTGAAACATGTTCTCTTAACAGGTGAGACTTGGAACTCTCTTCCCAATTGTTCCAACTTAAAGGTGATCCCATGTAAGGCATCTGTGTGGTATTTAAAAATTCTTCTTTTGAAGGTAAAGTCTGCAAAAAAAAAAAAGATGTAAAACTTTCACTTTTTGCTTTAAGACTTAAAAAGGAACGGTTGAAATTATAATACAGTATATATGAGAACAGTCTGGCTTAGTAAGTCACCTGATATAGAATGAGATGTTTTGACTGACCATCTGGAGTAGTGTGGCTAGAAAAGCTTTATGTGTCTTTCAAACTAAGGAGTAATATTCATGAAAGTAAGTCTCTGTGCCATCACAGTGCAACATAATAAAGAGAAAAGAGTCCACAAAACCACATGTCTTTTCTGCTTTGCTCATATTCAATTCCTTCTACAAAAACTTTATACATTTGGGGTTGGAGAAGTGGCTCAGCAGTTAAGAGCACTTGCTACTTTTCCGGAGTCCCCAGGTTAAGCTCCCAGCACCTACAAAGGCAGATCACAGTCCCTCTAATTCCAGCTCTGAAGGCTCTAACACCCTCTCCTAGCTTCCTTGAAGACCTGCATACATGTTGCACACATACAAGTAGACCTACATTTTGAAAGCATTTTTGTCAGAAGTTTTCAGTTAACATTTTTATTGTTTTCATTATAAAAGATCTAACCTTTTTTAAAAAAATTTTTATTGTATATAAGAGTTTTGCCTGAATGTAAGTGTATGGTGCCTAGGAGGCCCAAAAGATGGTGATACTCAGAACTAGTGTTATGTAGGATTGTCATCTGCCATGTCTGCGCTGGGGACTGAACTCAGGTCCTCTACGAGAACAAGCACTCTTAACTGCTATGCAATATCTCCATCCCTATTGAAGGTATTTTAAAATAAAATTAACTTATATATTCAGCATATCTGCACAATTACACCCAACTTCCTTAATCTACCAGTGTCTTTATAGTGTCCTTTAGTCTTCAGTAGATGAGAATCCAAATGTACTGCCCATATGTAATTCTAGTTTGGATGTTTCTGTTAATAGTAAACCCTTTGTTACTTGGAAATGTTATTCATGCTGACTATACTCAGTTTCATTAATAAATAGCAAAGTGACCAAAGGAAATACTCTTTGTTTTGCAACTAGTTATAACAGGAATGACAAAACAATTTCAAGTGATATATGTGGGGCTGGAGAGTTAGTTCAATAGCTAAAGAAAATCTTTGCCAAGCAAGGATAAGAATCTGATTATAGCCATTACACATATAAAACTCCAGGTCTAGCAGCATAAATCAGCAATCCCAGTGCTCAAAGTGGTTACAGGAAGATTCTGGAGGCTCTATGTATAGCCTAACCAATTGATAAACTCTAAGTAAAAGACCCTAACTGAAACTATAAATTAGGGCTCCTTACTACTATGGTCTGGAAGCTTACAGCCCTTACAATGCTGTAATCTTACAATGCTTTTTGTGGGAGGCTACCTCTGCTAGATAAGTGTTCCTACCATCCTTTGTTAAAGAAAGCTCTCTTAACAACAAGTGGTGACCATCACAGAAAACCACAACTATAGCCAATGTAAAGATCAACACTATAGGAATCTGCAGGATAGTCAACCTTGAAACCTCATGCATATTAACAAAAATGAAGCAGCAGTAGGTAATATATATAAGATTCTAGGGAAGGTGGGAAGAGCTGAAGTAAAGGGAAGAGAGAAAGTGATATAAAACTATTTGAATTAAAAAAATAAGATAGGAAGACATTGAACCTCAACCTCTTTTTCCATCTATATGCACACACACATATCTATAACTCTGTATATAGAAATAAAACTTAAAAGATGATTTAGTTGTGGGAGAGTTTTGATTATTCATTTACCAGGATATACTTCCAGTTTGCCAAAAATGTCTTTTAATTGTGGAGGTTTTTTTTCTGAGCCTATTGAAATCACTACATTTTCTCAGGTAAACTGTATTAACAGATTTATAAAGGTGAAGTCTACCTTGGATTATTTAAGAGTCTTAGTAGGAGTGTAGAAAATTTCCTTTTTCAAAGACTCAGCGATTAGTTTTGTTGATTTCATGTATTTTTGTTTTATATTTCACTGATCCCTGCCTTACTTTCATAGGATTACTGAAGTACCTCTGTTAACTTATTCTTTTACATTTTTCTTTCTGTTATTTGTGTGTGGTATACAAGAGTGTGCATGTTCATGTCTGGGTGCATTTGTGAGTGAAGGTGCACTTACCATACATACATGGGAAGAGGCTAGAGGTGTCTTCCCCCACGCATTTATTTTTAAGACAGTGTTGTTCAACCTGATGCTGACCAGCAAGACAGAGGCTTCCCTTTCTCTTCTCCCGGCATGAGCCACCACACTTGGCTTGTTATGTAGGTACAGATTTTCATAATGTGTGATCTTAGATACCTTGAACTGCTATAAATAATATAAGCTAGATGGCTTCTAAATAATAGAAAGTTCCAGAAACAGGAATGTCTTACAAGACAGTGCTGATTGAGACTATGTCTGTTGATGGCCTACTTTCTTCTTCATAGATGTATTATACCTGAAACATCACATCACAAACGTGTGGTGATAGCTCTCTGGAACTGAGTTGGTCAGGTCATTGGTGGTCCTAATTCTAAATATCACATGGAAGGTGAAATTTATATATGTGAGTTTTGGGAAAATAATTCTATGCAATTCTATAATGACTCTCAAGGAAAAGTTGTGTCTTGATCACTTACAAAATACATTCTCTCCCCCAAATTTTTATCTCACTCCATGTATCAACTCAGAAGTCCAGCATTTCATGTAAAGAACAAGAGTCAAGAACATTTCAAGTACAAGAGTCAAGATTCAATTCAATTCAATTTGATTCAGTTCAGTTCAATTCAATTACCCTTTGGTAAATCCCTGTCACGCTGTGAACCCAACACATTATATACTTCAGAAATAAACAGAAACTGCACAGATATTCTCACATATCCAACAAAAGAAGAAAATACTTGTACAGAAACAATCGGCTTTAAAATATATAAGAAACGACATCAAAACACCCTGAAAGAATTAAAAAGAAAAACAGACCTTATACAAATTTGTACTTATTGTTAGGAGATCTGAAAAGTAAAATATGTGTAAAGATGTAAATGTCTTGGTCAGTACTATTAATTAAGTGAAGCTAATTAGAGCACCAATTTAAAAGTTCATCCAAACGTTCAAGTGCACATTGATTATTCACATGTACAGTACTTTTACACTGACCCACAAAACAAATCTCAGTAAATTTATTAAAGGCCTGACTAGTGCTGGAGACCTGGCTCTGAGGTTAAGAGCACTTAATTGCTCCTGCAGAGGACCAAGCTCTGGTTTATTTACTAGCACTGAAGTGGTGGTTCCCAAGCATACATGAGTTTAGTTTCATGGTCAGATAGCCTCTTCTGACCTCTGCAGGCACTGAATGCATGCATGCAGACAAAATGCTCAGACACAAAAAGGAAAATAATAAATCTAAAAGGCCTGACTGAAATCATACAGAATGTTTTTTAACTACGAGACAAATTTGGAAATTAATTATAAATCTAGGATCAAAGACATAAAAGTCAGAAAATACAAAGAAGCTAGAAAACCTCAAGTAGGTAATATGTGCCAGGCCAATTTGACTCTCCCATTAGATTGGCTAAAATTGAAAGCACTAATTATCTTCTGTTATGGCATATATAAGACTGTTAACTCAGGTCGTTTCTGATGGCAGAGTAAAATGACCAAAAATGATGACAAAAATTGTACAATAATACATTTGCAGCTTTTATTAATACAGTGCCAACTCAGCAGGAACCCAAATGAGCAATAGCAGATAAATTAAGATATAATAATCACACCATGTAACGTCATTGCTTTTTGACCTCTGTCCTCTGTAGTCCCTTCCTGTTTCCTTTCATGCCCCTTGAAATCATTTCATTGCATTTTATCTTGATTGCTTTATTTTTATTCTTTATTACCCACTACATTGTAAGATTAAAATATTTGAATCTCTATCTGGAATTGTTCTATTTTCCTTCTAGTTCTATTTGTCTATATTAGAGCCATTACTGAGGACATAATACTGTAAGTCACAGCACTCATTCACCCTCTTCCCTTTTTAAATGTACACTAAGCTATTCGTACATATGAATAAGTTACTGCTAAGGTTTACTGAGATTACTTCAATTTAAATAAGATATTTTACATACTACATAAAACTGGCGATTCCATGCAGGAAGAGCTACAGTGGTTAAGTGCACTCCCTGGAGACAGTTCATAGCCTTGCTCTGTTGCAATGGGTACACTCCAGTGAAGCCCCAGATACATCCCAGGGTTGCTTTTTTGTGGATGTGCTTTCAATTATTTGTCTTGGTATAAGTAAACAACAGAAGACCCTCAGTACCTATAGCCTAGTGTAACTTCGTTCCAGGTGACAGCCTATATTATTGGGAAAATTTCCTGCAGATCAACATAAAGATGAATTTTGATGACTTAATGCTGTTTAGATACATTAATGACTTCATAGAATTCATGATTTGATTCAAATAATTTTTAGGAAGAAAGTGTTAGAATCAAGATTAGAATGTGCCCCATCCTCAGAATAAAGGCTGTATAATAAGGAATACAATAAGCTTTCATAAATTGTTTCTAAGAGGAGAAATAGTCTTGGGACAGATTTGTTTTCAAGGAAGAACATTCATTCTAGGTCAGGTCCAAGGATGTAGACACAGGTGTACATTTTGATAAAACAAGGCCATATGAAACTGATGCTTTGAACTTGTAAAGAGCTTTAGAATGAAATACAGCTTTGAACTATCAACAACCTTCTGTAACTCCCTCCTGTGTACATTTTATCTGAGGTAATTTTATTTAAAAAAAGTATAAAAAGGTAAGAGAAAAAAATTAAGCATGGCTGTTGCTACGCTGTGCCATTCATCCAATTTATATATACTATTTGTGTGTACATACATATGTAGGTATATGTGTATGTACATAAACATGTGTACTTGTGAAATTGATGAAACATGGTCAGACCTGGCTGCTGCTGCTGTGTGTGTGTGTGTGTGTGTGTGTGTGTGTGTGTGTGTTTGTGCGTGCACATGGAGGTGTTTTTCTTTTTTGTGGTTACATTAAGAGTTAAAAGAGTTCAGTGTTTCTCCCTGGGCATTGTTGCCAGCCCTAGATAATTCTGTTCTGTCAGTAGTGCTGACCCTGTACATTGCCCACCACTGTCAGCACGTAGTGGGAAAGGAGAGCAGGGGTGGCATCAGCTGCTCTTAGCACCAACCCTAATCGCCAATGTCACATCTTGCTGCCTGCCTCAGTTTACCCTGTGTTGTCAAAGCTGGTCTTTGGCATAAAACTCTCATGTTTCTATGTAAAGAATTATGTGATCTTAAAATTTTACAATCTCCTTTTAGGAACATAAATATTTAAATGGTTCTTATATGGTAAATGGTTTTAGTTTTAATAATTTGTTGACATGATTGTACTTCCTCTAGAATTAGCATCATAATCATAACTTAGTTTCACTCCTAAATTCAGGGTAAGTGTCCCCTCAGAATATCTATTGTGTGTAGCACCTAAAGGAATCAGTTTCAGCGGCAGCAACATCCTTACCCATTGCAGGCAGGCCATATATTGTTTTTGAGAACTTTGAGTTCTCTTTAGAAGCCTTCAGATCTTATATTTTTTTCATAAATTTCATGAGAATGAGTTTAGGTATGCATTATTTACATATTTTAGTGGATAATACTGAAAAGTTAATGGACTTTTTAAAAAATATATGCCTTTTTTCTCAGGAATCAGAAATATATGCATTTTGTGTTCTAGGAAATTCCTTGGCCTTATATTCTAATCCTTATAAAGACAGATTAATCCCAACAATGTTATTTTTAATTTTTAAAGCTTTGATTTTGTTTTATGATTATTTATTACAACAGTTTCTTCTAGAAGTTAATCTATTTTCATCAAGGTCAGATTTTCAGTCTTTTTCTTTGCTCCAGAACCCTCTATCTCTTCATTTTCATTCTATTCATCCAAAAAACTATATCCATTAACATTTAAATTTTGTCATTTTTCCAAATGAGTGTTAGTTCCATGGAGGTGGGTAAAGGGGTCCCACCTCCATGGAACTAACACTCAGTTGGAAAAATGACAAAATTTTCTTATTATATATATTTTTATTATATATATATATTCTTTATTTGCATACCAAATGTCCCCTTTCCTGGTCCTCCCCAGAAAACCCCCAACCTATCCCCCCACCTCTTGCTCACCAATTCACCCACTCCCACTTCACTGTTCTGGCATTCCCCTATATTAGGGCATCTAGCCTTCTCAGGACCTCTCTTTGATGTCCAACAAATCCATCCTTTGCTGAATATGCATCTGGAGCCATGGGTCCCTCCATGTGTACTCTTTGGTTGGTGGTTTAGTCCCTGGGAGCTCTGTGGTACTGGATGGTTCAAATTGTTGTTCCTCCTATGGCACTGCAAACCCCTTCAGCTCCTTGGGTCCTTTCTCTAGCTCCTCCATTGGGGACCCTGTGCTTAGTTCAAGGGTTAGCAGAGTGTGTCCCCTCTGTATCTGTCATGCATTGGCAGAGCCTCCCAGGTGCCAGCTATTTCAGGCTTCTCCCTTACATCTTCTTCACTATAGCATCTCCACTATCTAAGCACTAAATGGCACGAGGTAGGTAATGGTGCTTACTAGAAGGAAGGGAAGGAGGATATATCAAGGATATTATTGTAAAAATCTAAATACTGCACTGATATACATGAAGGCCTCTTTGCTCAGTAGAAGTCCTTCCTGAAAGAAATGTCATAGACCTGTACAGAAATTATCTGCCAGCTTTAACATGCTGGAAAGTTGCCCTTTGTAAGGTTCATTCATAGTGATGGGAGCTATGCTGTTCTAGTATGAAAGGGAGAATAGAAACATGTGTCCTGCACATTCCTCCAAAACAAGAAATATCGGGCAAAAAAATACTGAAAATAAACCAACACAGAAATATGAGGAGAAAATGTAATATTATATTGGGCAAGCATGACAGAATGCCATTCCTCACTGGCTTATAAGAACTAATATAGAATACAATGAGTCCAGGTAAACACAAAACTAAGGACCACACTAGGTTAAAAATATGATACTGAATTTGTGTTCTAAAGAAAATAGACCATTTTCTATTCACAGCATAGCAGAGCTTATACAACTGTAAATAACATGCATGAAGTAGAGAATCAGATTTGGTTCATGTTTTACTATGTTTTAATTCTTGATGTTAGTATGCTATTATTATTAGCACTTGTGTGAGACATTTATTTTATGAAAGGAATTGCAAGTAACTTTTTTCCATTTCTTCTCTTCTAAAACTTTCCCTTTATCATACCAAATCAGTTAAGACAAGTCATTCATTCTACAAAATGTTTTTTGTTCCAAGTCTTTTTTCCTTGTGATTCAAGTCTTTATTACATCTAGTTTATTAAATCTGATAGTCCCTGTTTTCCTAGTTTCTCCCTATTGCATACTGAGGCTTTCAACACTCCATAGTAACTGTTCTAAAATAGTAGTACTCAAGTTTCACTTTCCCAAATCAAAGATCACCACTGGTTCCTCAACATTACTTTTAATTCGTTGACTATCATTCTCATTCACACCTGAAGAATACTTATGTGCAGGGACTGGGTTGTATACCATTTTATATTTAGTCTCAACATGACTCTTTAAAGTAGCCAGTTTCTCCTCCTTGATTTCTTTGGTTATCTATGTTTTCCAAAGCAGACCTCATTTGGAAGGTTGCTTAATAGAAATTGGCACAAATTCCTTCCATTCGTAAAAGTATCAACAAAGCTCGAGAGATGGCTGCAGTTAAGAGTACGTTCTACTCTTTTAGAGGATCAGATTTTGGGTTACAGCACCCATCTAAGGTTATTTTTATACGTATCTGTAACTCCAGGTCTTGTGTATCTGACCCCACTGGCTTCTATAGGCAATCTAAAATATAAAAAGTCTAAAAATCATCTTTAAAAGGTATGTTTCTCCATCCTATTGATTCTAGGATGGACAAGTGATTTACTTTGTCTTTCAGAATGCAGTGGAAATGATATTTGTGGTTTGTATCTTCATGTTGTCTTGGGGGCATTGTTCTTTGATGACATAAAAAGATGTTATTTTAACTCTTGGAATATGAGAAGTAACAAGGTGAATGGAACTGAAGCAGACAACTTTCAGTACTATCCACCAGAAGAATGACTGAGGATAGCTTCTTACGGCATGGCACAAAAGTGCCCTAGTAAGAAATGCAGCAGGTTCAAGGTGTAGCTGTGTCGCAGTGTTTGTTTAGCATAAGCCAAACCTTGGGTTCAATTCCCAGTGCTGTCCACACCCCCAAACCCCAAACAATACAACTGAGATATCAGTCCACTGTGTTTTACAGAACACATACGTGTAGTGACCAAAATGTGCAGCTGCCTCTAGGAAATCATTTTCAATTCTTAGTAAAATTTGATATCATCCAGATTGTACTGCAATTCGATAAGGCATATTTTCTCACAGAAGTAATGGTATGCAATGGTAGTAAACTGAAATTCTTAAACTCATGAATTCCTTGGAAGTGTTGTAACTAGGAATTCCTTTACTACTATTATTATCTAAAGAAGATACTCTTTATGGGGACATGACACCCAGGTGAGGAAGAGCTGGTTTCTCAGTAGTAGACTGCTATTACTTAAGTAATAGCTATCACCTCCTTTTCTTCATTTAATTGGCTACCTCAGACACTCGAATTCACCTGTTTCCTATATCACTATAATTCATTATTTGTTTCCTACAGATTATCCTCTCTTTCCTCAAGGTACAAGAGATTAGTTGAGATGCTAGGGTTGACATGTCTATGTGCCTTATTCCTCCAACATAAATTTATATAAGTCTATATAAAATCATATTACTTTGAACTTTTTCTAATTTTTGACCAAAGGATGAACATACCTATAATTATTTTAGATGTTATCCAAAAATATTTTTACATAAATATTTTTAATTAAAATACGAAGTGCCTTTTAATCACATAAACAAAGTTTGTAAACCTTACACTTCAGAAAGGAAATGAAAACAGTAAAATAGAAATTGTAGCATATTACTAAACTACTGATTGTGCTTCTGAATTATATTACTAAACTACCCAGCATATAATTACATAAGCCCTGAAGTATCAACGATAAGATAGTCCAGTGAATGCCTTAGAAACACTACTTTTACCAATGTACCATAAAGGTTTATTAAGGAATTTTAGTGAATAAGTACTGAGAATGCAATCTTAATTTTAAGATTTATTCTAATTTTTAAATTTTAGGCCAACTACAACTGTTTTTGTTTTTATGACTTGCCTTGTGGATTACATGCGAAAACTGATGAGTAATGAAAACAATTCTCAAATGGTTTCTTAGTATTCCATACTTTTCTTGTGGCTTTTTACTATTTAGATAAGAGTAGCTCCTCGAAGTGCAAACATAATTCTTCAGAGCAACAGTGTCAGTGATAAACTGGCTAACAGGTCCACTACTAATGAAAGAAACTTGGTTACATGTACATAGAAACAAGGGAAGAAAGGAAAAATGAGACTAGAATAACATAGGCAAGGAAGTCCCATCCACTTGTGCATCATATATGTGTAAGTATAATTTTCAAAATTAACGAGGCCATCAACTAGAGAGTAGTCATGCTGAAGGAAGGATAGAGGAAAGGCGAAATAAAATTAAATTTTAATTTAAATACATTACATTTAGAATGCCTTTTAAAAATGGAAAACATTTTAAATGAGACTCCCGCAAATAAAGTTTAGGTAAAAAACCTGACACATTCTTTATACTATAATGTAATAATTTATAACTTGTGCTGTAAGTATATAAGGATTTTTAGGAAAAGAGTAACTATTCCTGTCCCCACCTTTAATATGAATGAAGAAACTGTAAACAGACTTTAAGATCTTAGGCCTTTCCCCAACCTCCTAGCTTTATTCTCAGCTAGCTGGCTCTACTTGGTCAATGACATACGATATAGCCTCAGATCTACTGTTCCAGTAAATTTCCTGATTTCTTGGTTCCAACACATATTAAATAAAATCTTAAAATAATCCTGATATCTCATTTTTAAATGGATCGAGTTATAATATTACATAAACTACTTGTATGCCTCATCATCTATCTCCTGTTCATTTTTAACCAACATACAAACAGGTTCCCTGATGGCATTTCCATATATACTTAGTTTTGGATGATTTTCCCCTCCCCCACAACTATATCCTTTACACCCTTAACATCCAAATCAAATGCTCTATTAGCTTCTCACTGTGTTCCTGCAAAGCCCGTTTTTTTCTTTGTTTCCTTTGTTCTTTTTCCTTTCATGAACCTCTTTTTAGTTCCTTGACTCTACCTACACATACGGGATGCACATATATAAACATTTAAAGCCAGTTTCATGTATGATAAGATGTAATAATTGGTATTCTGTTATAAGCTATATTCAAAATTTTATCTTGAAGTCTAGAACTGTCTGTTCTTTCCCACTATTACAGAGCACTCGCTTTGCCAGAAACTGGCAGGGTGGTTCCCTGGGACCCATGGCTATAATGCCAACTATGGAGGACAGAAAGTAGCATGGCAGCATAAAGAACAGCAAGAAGGATCCAAACATCATTATGGTCAGATAATCATTCTTAATGATTACTAATTGTAACTGGAATATTACTTTAATGTTATTAACTATATTTGTATATTAAGAATCATAGTAATTTTTTGGAGAATATTTTTATATCTCATCCATGCCTGCCAATGTATTTTCCTAGATCTAAAGACACATCTATACTATAGACATGTCAATAACTTTTAATTACATTTTACCAAGTGTAAAAACATAGATTCTCCAGGAATAAACCAATGTATCCCCTTAAGAAATAAGCAGACAATAAGTAATATAATCTGCCTAGAGACTTCAAAGTTTCTAGATTTGAAAACTCTATGGAGTTTTAGCAACTGTTAACCTGGTCTGTCTCTCATTAGAAAAGAACAGGCTTCTTAGAGATAAAATGCAATAAGATAAAACAAAACCCAACACAGTTGGACAAGGCAAACCAAAGAAGAAAAAGAGCCCAGGAGAAGGTACTAGAATCAGACCTACTTTTCACTCACTCAGAAGTTTCTACCACAAAATACTAAATTGAAAGCTCTATGCTCAGGTGACTTGATGCAAGACATTGCTTCTACATTTAAGAAAATATTACTATCGGTTTTTGTGTGTGCACATGCATGCATGTACTGACCACAGACATTGTCAGAATGTTTTAGTTTGAAAAAAGAAAAATAATGTGAAAGATCGGGAGATATGGATCAAAGGTGAGTTCAGTTCCCACCATCTATAACAAATAACTCACAACAAACTATACTACACAGGGTAACTTAACATCTCTTGCCTCTATGGGCACCTGCACTCATGTGCACATATCTACACACAGACACATAACAAAAGCCCCAAAACAAAATGGACATTAAAAGAGGCATAGCATCCAGCACTGTTTAGATTTCACATGATTTATCCAATTATACTTAATATCAGAGAGACCTTAAGTTAAGTATAAGAATCACTACTCAGGTAATGAAATCAGGTTCAGACTCATGAAAACTAACAGTAACCAGTTTAAGACTCTGCACTCTTTAGTTAGTTAAGTAACAGTTAACAAGAAGGATGAGCCATTAAAAAGTGTGCCATAGGACATATATCCATATCTATGGAAAGGTAAATATTACATTTCACCTGTTTATATACCTGACCACTATCCCAAATCATCATAGTCCACTTTTCTAGCCAGAGTGACCATTCCCCCAATGTTTATTACCACAAATACATTTTACCAGGACCTTTATTTGGCTTTCCAGCTGTTAGATGGTATGCCAGGTATATCACAAGCCAACCCAAGCTAAATCTCTGTATGTTTCTGTGTCTCTACCTCTCTTCTTCCATCTTTTTTTTCCTTGCTTTCCTACTGGTCTTTCTTTACAGACTCACAACCTAAGAAAACCGAGTCACTTTGTATACATATATATTTATTACTAATTAAGTTTATAAGTTTCTAGATCTCATGTAGAAATATACATAGTGTTGTCTTTAGTTTTAGTTGTATTTCTTTGGTGAGTAATGTATTTAACTGTATTGGTGACTTACTGTGATATGCTATTTTTTGAAAGCTTTTCAAGTCTCTTACATTTTTACAGACAAATGTTTTATTTGATAAAATGGAACATACTACTAGCCATTTTAACCATTATAGCCTATAATTCTGTTTATGCCAAATTTTCTTTAGTTTATTTCTTGAAAAATACATTTATAGTAAAAGTATATATTAAATATCTATTCATCCTGAATTCAAAACCTTTTGATATATATCCATATACATATATATGGCTATAGCCAGACATGGTGGCACATGCCTTAAATCTCAGCACTGAGGAGAAAGAACTGCATAGGTCCATCTGGTTTACATAGCAAGTTCTAGGACAACATAGAAACCCTGTGTCAAAAACAAAAACCCTAACATGCATACATGAATGTGATGTGGGTATAATAAATGTTTTCACTTAGTGTATACTCTCAGACTTAATGCCTTTGTTGAAAATAAAACATCAAAGGCCAAGTTAACTTAGTGATATATTTATTGTTTAAGAAATCACCTAGCAGGCTTGAGAACTGGCTTAGCACTAACTACTCTTCCAGAGGTTCTGCATTCAATTCCCAGGAACTACACGTTGGCTCATGCCCATCTGTAATAGGATCTCATGCCCTCCTCTGGTATGTCTGAAGACAGCTACAGTATACTCAGATAAATGAAAAAAAATATTTGTAAAGAAAGGGGAGAGAGAGAAAGAAAGAGAGAGAGAGAGAGAGAGAGGTCACCCAGCCATGAAGATATTTTCCCATTTTTTTTCAAGCTTGTTCTTTGTCACCTTTCTCTGACTTGAAGGATAATTCAAGATATACAACAGTATTATCAGTTTGAAAATTTAGTAGAAAATTTAAAATCTTTCATATCACAACATATCTGTCCTTTTTAGTGTGAGCTGGCAATGTTCCTGATGATACACAGTTCTTAAAAAACACCAAGAGCCTCCTATATTTTTATAGAGATCCATGTCCTTAGATCAAAGGTTCTTTGAAGATTATGAACTGTTAGCCATACATGGCTTCTGCCGCGATGATTGTTGCTCACAGATGACCTTGCAAAGGCTTTTCCATACCTTTGGATCACACTGTAGCATGTTATATAACTTTTCCCCAACTGAAGATGAGAATTGGCCAAGGTGTGAAGTTCTAGTTCATTTTTACCTAACAGTTCTATATTCAGTTACCTTTCTCTTGTGTTTGCCAGAAGCAGCTAGAAGAAACCAGATCACAAGTCTCCCCAATGTGCTTGCAATTCTTTAGTAACTGTCTAGATTCATTGCTCCAGCATCCAGGTTAAAGTGGACCTGCCAGATAGCCTAGCCAAGAAGTTGAGGCTCCAGTATAGTGAGAGGCCTTGTCTCCAGGAAATAAGGTGGGTAGCAATAGAAGATGTACTGTTCTGGTCTCTGTGAGCATGTCTACCCTCACATTCACATGCAAGCACCACACATACATACATACATACATACATACATACATACACACACACACACACACACACACACACCAGCTTTTGCATTTTTTTCTAGTAACATTCTAAGATGTCAGCACTTTATCCTCTGCACAGATGTTATCCTCTGAACTTTCTGTACTCAAAGGAATCTATACTTTTTTCCATTACGCACCTTACATTTTTTCATTCTTATTAACCAACTGCAAAGCCACTTGTACAATTTTATGTATTTGTTATGGTAGCATGCACTCTTAGGGCTACCATAACAAGATACTATAAATTGAGAGGGTTGAAAAATTCCACATTCATTTTCTTATAATTCTAGCATCACAGCTGTCAGCAGAGCTGTACTCTTTGCACCATCCAGGACTTGTATTGTCCTTGATTTATGGTAGCATAATTTTACAATGTTTTCCCATATTTTAATAATGCCTTCAACTCTATCTTTGTTTTCCAAGTTGTAATCTTTTTTTCTCTTATAAGAATATTTATCACTAGATTTAGGGTTCATCTTAAATCCCAAATGATCTTGGTATTAAGTTCCTTAAATAAATATGCAAAGACCCTATTACTAAAAAGGGGATGCCATATGCATGTCATAGTCAATTAAAGCAACGGAGTAGCTAAGCTCTAGAGGATAGCTGTCACATCAACATGTCTGAGGGATTATTTTAAGACCTAAAGAAATAATAGTTGTGTATATTCTTCTTAGTTACTGATAGTTTTTAATGATCTTTGGCTCTAGATCAGTGGGTCTCAACCTGTGGGTTGCTACCCCAACAGAGGCTGCATATCAGATATTTACATCATAAATCATAACAGTACCAAATTACAGTTATGAAGTACAAATGAAAAGATTTTATGATTGGGGCCACCACAATATGAGGAACATATTAAAAGGCTGCAGTATTCTTTGAACTCACTTTCACATGCAAATGTCATTTACCTTATAAGCATTCATCTGTATCCAATTTTACCATTTTTAAGAAGCACCAGTTGTAGTGGCTTAGACCCCATCATGATCACCTCTCAAGTTTGGTCACATCTTAAAGTATTGAAGGATTAGAACATCAATATAAGTGAGTTGTTGGGGTCAGAATTTAGACTAGTTCATTCTCTTAGGTACTAGATGCCAGGACATCAGGATCTTTTGGGATAAAACTCTTAATATTGTTTAAATGTTTTATTCCCATCTCTGCTCCCACAGGCATTTAAAAATAAAAGTCACCTATTCTTGTACTTTTTTCTTATAAAGTAAAGATGCTGCCCCCCAACCCCCGACTCCTGGCCTTTTCTAAGATTTTTGTCTTTGGCTTCTACAGTTTGAATGTGTTTTAGATATTAAGTAATAAATGGGTGGATGGATGGATGGATGGAGGGATGGATGGATGGTTTCCTACCTTTTTATCTGTTGATTTGTTCCCATTTTGGAAATTTCTTGTTATTTCAAATATTTCTTTCGTTCCATTTTTTTGTGATATTCCAATACATATCTCACACACCACCTGAAACTACCTTATAGTTCTGACATGTTCTGTTTCATTATTGAGATTCCTTTTTCTGTTTGACTTGTTCCTGAAGTTTCAATAGTCTCTGCTACATGTGTTCATCTTTCCTTGGCCATATCCAGTTTGCTGATGAGCTCACCAGTGTTTTAAATTTGTAGCATAAAGCTTTGGGTCCTCTTCATTTTTCATCTCTTTGCATTGCAAGCCCATGTTTTTTGTTTTTTTAATTCATGTACTAAAGACTCTAATATAACACTCTTAAGACTTTCAATATCACAAATATGACCTTTCTTCATACTTGAGGTTGAGTCTAATAATTGTTTTGTCTCTTCAGTCTCTTCAGTGTCTATTCTTCTTAATATGCCTTGGAGATTTTTGTTAAATACTGGGCATGATTTACCATGCCATAGGAGGTAAGTAAACCTTTTATTATGTTATATAATTTAAAAGCAATAATTGCTATTGCTATAGGTACCAGATACTTCAGAATATCAATTTATTAATATTCATTGGAAAATATGAGTTATGACATTCTTATGTATATAAGATGTTCTTTGATCTTACCTGTTCCCTCTACCCTCTCCTGTTTTCATTCCTGTCTCTTAATGATCTTCTTTCTCTCCCCAAATAGTCATACTTTTTTTCAAGGTTTTTTTTTTTTTTTAAATAAAAAATAAAAAAAATCTATATGAGAGAAAACGAGACAGACATTTTTCTGGGCCTGTTTGTTTTGATTTTACTTAACATGATATCTAGTTCCATCCTTTTCTCTGCAAATGATATAATGTTTCATTATGACTGAATAATGCACTGTGTGTGTGTGTGTGTGTGTGTGTGTGTGAGTCAGTGTTTGCCCATTAACACCTGAGGAAAGATAATCACTGAGGTAAACAGAGATAAAAATTTCCTTACCAGTGTGCTGACTTCAGATATATGCTTAGGAGTGATATGGTGGAACATGAGATTATTCTATTTTTAGTTTTGTGAAGAATCTCTATACTGATTTCCATGGTGGTGGCATTAACTTATATTCCACTAATTATGTCTATAAGCTGCTTATTCATTATTTAACAGAATTTATATTCCTGGCTATCCTGTTGATTGCCATTGTGATTAATGTGAGATGTGAATATGTTTAGTTCTAGTTTGCATTATCCCGTTGGCTGAGGCTGCTGAGCATTTTCCTACATGTTTATTGGCCATTTATACAGCTTGGAAGAACTGACCAATTCCTTGGCCCATTCATTGCTTAGATGGTGGAAGGTTAAGTTTTGTCTTAAACCACTCTTGAAAATCAGACAGCTATAGCCATATGGGCTTGTTTCTTGGCCTTGCCTGCCTTTCCAGTGGAGATGAGTCTCTGTTAGCATGGCTCTGCTTGATGCCTCCAGCATTGTTCTTTTTGTTCAGAACTGCTTTGGCTTTTCAGAATCTATTTAGTTGTAAAATTGTTTTTTCTGTAAAAAAATGTTAAGGATTGCATTGGATCTATAAAGAACTTTGAGTAGTATAAACATTTTCACAATATTAACTCTGCTGATTCATTGGCATAGATATGTTCCCATCTTTAATCTTTCTTGGTTTCTTTCATCAGTTTTTTTACACTTTATTATATATCTCCTTCATTTCTATAGTTAGAATTGTTCCTTATTGTATTTGAAGCTAATGTGAAAGGTTTTGTTTTCTTGATTTCCTTTCAGCATTATTATAACTGTATATTAAAAAGTGACTACATTTTGTATGTTGACTTTATGTTCCACTATGTTTTGGAAATGTTTAGCATATCTAAATGTCTTATGGGAAGTCGTCATGAAGGTCTTTTTAAGTATAATATTGGATCATCTGAACATAGTTAACTGATTATTTCTTTTTTTGTTATATGCATGTCATTTCCTCATGCTTTACTCTTATGGTCTAGATAAGAATTTCCTTGATATGTAAGAATGGGGAGAATGAATACCTTTGTCTTGCTTTTGATTTTAGGAAACACGCTTTCACTTTTCCCCTTTTTGTATACTTTTGACTACACATTTGTTAAGCTGTGTGTGTGTGTACTATACCACAAAAAAGTTGGTTTCATTTCAGAGATTTAGGGATGGTTTAACGTAATAAATTAATAACTATAACATATATATATATACAAAGGGATATAAATCACATGATTGTCTCACTGTTCCAATAAATAAAGAGCCCTTGACCAAGTTCAACATTTTTTTTAAATGAAAACCCTGGAATTGGGAATAGAAAGAACATAATCATAGAAAGAAAGAAAGAAAGAAAGAAAGAAAGAAAGAAAGAAAGAAAGAAAGAAAGAAAGAAAGAAAGAAAGAAAGAAAGAAAGAAAGAAAGAAAGAAAGAAAGAAAGAAAGAAAGAAAGAAAGAAAAAGAAAGAAAGGAAGGAAGGAAGGAAGGAAGGAAGGAAGGAAGGAAGGAAGGAAGGAAGGAAGGAAGGAAGGAAGGAAGGAAGGAAAGTAAGTAAGTTTGGATGATATCATGGCTTTTCTACCTTCTTAGGCATTTTTGAGAGGAGGGGTCTACTGTTCCTGGGATGGAAATGCTTTTATAAGTACATGAAATACTGTTGCGTTTGGCCTTCTGTTTTCACTTTTGGACAGTCTTGCTGTGTTACCCTCCATGTGTTTTCCATGTGAATTATAAACTCACCAATGGTTATTTGACACCACATTTAGCTTTCTCATGTATTTAATATTCTGTCTTTGTTCTGTTGTTTGTATTTAACTCTAATGTGACATGGAGAGCTTCTATTCTTGCCATATTTAGGGTTTGAGAAGTTTTCTGTTAGTCTGTAATTAGATAGATTTGTTATGCCTTTAGCTTCAAACACACCTCTTCTATTAAACATACATTTATGTTTTTCAAAGTCACAGGCATCCTGTTTTGTTTTGTTTTATAAACTGATCTCTAAATGTACTCTTGACTTTGTTTTTAATACCTGGTTTGTTTCTTCTTTGACCTACTCCATGTGTGATAGATTCCACTGATGGTGGTGGCTGTTGTTACTGTTGTTGTTGTTATTGTTGTTATTAGTTTGTTTCTTGTTTTATTTCAGTTTCAGCAAATTTAATCCATGTTGTAAACATTTTACATCTAGGTCCTGAATTGACGTCCACACTTCAGTCACCTACTTTTTCAGATCTTCCTCTCTGAAGTCATTGGTCATTTCTACAGTAGGCTTTTGAATTTGTCTTAAATTGCAACTATATCTGCATCTTTGGTTTTATCTACTGCAGAGTTACAGTCTTTTAGCTAAAGAGCCATACCGGCTAAATTTTTCATTTTCTTGGGGTTTTATATTGTGACTTAGACATCTTGTGAGATGTATATATATTTTTCTTTTCTTTACCTATTCATAACTTTTGAGAGGGTAGTTTTCTCTTGGGCTTATAGTCCACAATACTCTTTAAAGGAGAGGAAGCAGAAATTAATAACAACTATTTGTCCAGAAAACAGTTATTAAAATGTATAAAAATGAAAATTACTACTTAATCTACATCATTAGTAAGGTTATAAAAGGTTTCAGATTGTAATTGTAAAAGAAGGAAGTTTAAGTTATTAATGCCAAAGCTAATAATAATAATAATAAGTAGAAAAATTGGAGAGTTTATAAAGGGGTAAGAGAGAGAATCAGGAATGAGAATAGTAAGCATGAAGGCTATAACAGGGAGGAAAAAGCAATCACAAGAACAGGCTGAGAAGTGCTCAAAAGGGAAGAAAGAGAGAAGCAATATAGCAGCCAGTATTTCCTCCGTGCTTAGATACTTGCAGGTTGTCTTTTTAACGTACACTCTAAGTCTTCCACTTCCTGGTCACTTCTGTATCCCTTCAGATTCCGCCTCAGTCAAAAGTTATACCTGTTCTTGTACTGGAGTTCCTTTAGCTTGGTAGTAAAGTGTGTGGAAGAGGAAATATTTTTAATCTTCTGATTAAATTGCATCTTTAGTGTATTTTTAAACTAAAAGCTTACATCCTTAAGCTATGAATTTAACTAGTGTTTCCTTTTTACACACAGCCACACCCACTAGTCTTTAGTGATGGATTACTAGTAATAAAAATAGGAAAGGAGAATAGGAAAGAATAGGAAATGAGAATCATTGTTCCAGATAATGCCGAAGCCCATTTCACATTGTCATCCTCCTTACCTGCTAGAACCATTAGCCATCCCTGCTCATCTTCAAGCATTAAAATAGGTGGGCTCATGCAGAAATGGGGTTCACTCAAGAATGTGTACCATTATTAGTGAACATTATTACTGTACCATATGGCTTCTGCATCTGAATTTGGCTGTGACCCTGATTTGCCCATCTCTCAATAGTTCAGGGTAGCAATTAGCCTGATAATCTTAAATCTCTGATAAAGCCATGAAAAGGAACTAGCTTTCAAGCTGCTCACTGTTTTAGTTTAAAGTCAGGAGTGATACTGTCTACTTTCTTTATATACTGGAACTGAAACCAAGTCCTGAAAATGCCTTTTAATATTTAGAAATCAAACAGAAGAACTGATGATTAGCTAAGTACGTCCTACATCCTGTTGATTATAGAAGAGCTCTTGGCCCTCTTCACTGCATTGCTCCTTCTCAGTTCATTGTCTTGCATCAGCCAGGACAGAAATGTACTTACAGACTTGTACCCTCAATTCTCCTAAGGACGATGCAGACCTGATACTATTATAGAGGCACAGGAGTTAACTTGTTAGCCACTGCCCTTACATCCTTAATATTTCAGTGGGTGCTTTCTAGAGTAGGTTGGTTTCTTACATAATGAGAAAACAGTATCACATTCAGAAACTCCAACACTGGCTTTTTGTTTGTTTGATGCAATGCTGGGGATGAAGCCAGAATGTAGTTTTTGGGTGGTAGGCAGATAGATGCTCTATCATTAAGCATCTGATGGGTAATTTTATGTAATTTATCAACCATATTTCAGTTTTCTTATTGTTCCAAGAATATTGCCCCTCTGACAATATTCTGTTCTGGATCATAAATTAATTTTTTGTCATATTTCTCAATATTACAATCAAGAACAATTCTTTATGACATGACATTAAGAACCTTTAAGTATAACAAGCCAGTTGTTTCTTAGTTTGTCTAATCAATACTCATGTTTAAGTTAGAATTCTATACTCCTGCATAACACTATCATTCTAATAGACAACTCTGTCTTTGATAACTTGGGTGAAATATTTTCTGATTGTCTAAAATAAAATTATAAACCTCTGACAACAGGCAGGAATGGCTATTAAGTCTACTCAGACATCCTATTCTATAATCCCTTCAATCCTGACCAGTTATTCTTGGTTTTGTCATCCATTCTGTATTTAACACCCTGTCCTATCTACCTACCAGTCTATATTTTCTATTTGTCTTCAGTGGGAATTCATGGTGCATGTGCTTTTTGTTTCATGTTGTCTTGTGCTGTCCTGCTGTGAGACACTGTCTGATCTAGGCCATGATGGCATGGAGCTCAGTGTGTGGCCCAGGATGACCTTCAACTTTTCATCTCTTGCCTCTCCCAAATGTTGAGATTGCAGGTATATGTCAATATGCCTGTCCATTTTTATGAAATCCTGGGCCTCAAACCTCAGGGCTTTCTGAATGCTTACCAAACACTCTTAGATAGCATTGATAAAACCTGGGTTCAACTCCCAGCATAGTCATAATCCAGGCACTCCAGAGGTGAAAACAGCAGGATCAGTTCAAGGTCATTCTTGGTTTACTAACACAATAGATTAAGGCCAACATAGTACATATACATAAGACCCTGTTTCAGAAGGGAAGGAAGGAAGCTCGGAAAACAAACAAACCGAAAAGCTTCAAGCTAGCTTCTGAATACTTTAACAGGACTCCATATTTTCTTCTGATGCTTCTGTGGTTTTGGTAATCCACACTAATCTTAATACCTTTTTTCACCTAGGCAAATATTTCTAATACAGATATGTAGTACATTTTAGTATTACCTGTATAGTTTAGAAATCACCTTGACATTTAATTTTCCTAAAAAGTTAAATTTACTTACAAAACAATAATCTTTAATTTATTTTAAAAAACAGCAGCATACATTTGTTTTTGTTTTTGTTTTTTGTTTAGTTTAGTTTTTGTTTTTTGAAACCAGGTGTGCGGTTTATAGCTCAGTGTAGAGTGCAGGTTTAGCATGCAGGGTGCCAGGGAAAATCTCCAGTAGCAAAGAAAACAACAATTATTTCTTTAAAAAACAGAATAAGAGAAATTTCAGAATACTGCTTTGTTTTTAAAAAAATTAAATCCCAAATTTATTATCAGTATCTATTACTATCTAATTTATAAACTGTATTTCTCTATGTAATTTTTCTAAGTATCTATGTATAACTCACATCCAGTTATACTCAAAAAATAGTTGTAGTGGATTCTTTCTAAATGATTTCCCAAATGCATCCTTACCTCAGGAGTCCAGTAAAAAGTGGGACTCAATCTGTAGAGTTTTCTTTTATGGAAACTTTGAAGGGGCCTTGTTCGGGCAGCTGTACTCATGAGAGCCAAGGATGGAGATTTCAATCGTGTCCTGTCTTTTCTCCTTTTCTTACTGTGCTTCTGATTAAGTAACCAGCTACTGGAGGAAGAGAGCTCATCTAAATTCTCTGAAGCACTGAAATGTATGAAATAATTGGGGGTAAAATAAAATGAACAAAAGCACAGAAAGCTAAATGCAAATTTTATGGTTTATTATGATACAAGAGGATTCAGTTTTAGCCAATTTTACCATAACAATCAGTAAAATAATTGATATAAATGGTGA
Source organism: Apodemus sylvaticus (assembly GCF_947179515.1). Classification (NCBI taxonomy): domain Eukaryota; kingdom Metazoa; phylum Chordata; class Mammalia; order Rodentia; family Muridae; genus Apodemus; species Apodemus sylvaticus. Next base: position 46,502,176 of record NC_067480.1, on the reverse strand, counting down.
ATTACATAGTAAAAATATAGAAATAATTTCAATTTTCTGCTGCAAAATATACATCCTCAAAGCTAAAACTTTACTTAGTATAAAATTAATGTTCCTTTTAAGTCAGTAATTTACATCCAACACAGTTTTAACAGTTTATGCCAATTTATTTTTGTATGTGGGTGAAGTACTTCAAAACCAAAGGCTTAAAAGTATAAGGACTCATCCTTGCATCTTTCATTTCTCTTAATTAAGCAAATTTACCGCTTATCAAATCTCAGTGAATTCTCATACAGCCACATTCTATTATAGTTTAGATACAGACATACCAACTATAAAATAACGAAAGAAGCTATACATGGAAAATATAGTTTTATAATTATACTTTATGAATTTTAACATTACATTTAATGTTTGTGAACTGAAGTTCCTGGAGATTTTACAAACTGACAGGTTGCAACTTCATAATTATGTTATCATAATTAAGTTGCAGATCAAGAGGAAATTATCAGGGGGTATCTTTAGCTCCTTAATAGCCATTTATTACCCGTCTCTAAATCTGATCTGGTTTTATTTTTAATAGCAGTAAAAACCTCTGGAATAAATTAGTAATTAAGTTACTGCCAGATCACTGTGTTCCAATTCAATACCTATATCTATATCTGTATATCTTTAGATATTTATATCTATATATCTATATAGATAGAGATAGAGATATCAAGGGACAGCACCAATGCCAGCAGCCTCCCCTATGTTGCTGTCACTGGCCTACTTGAATATCCAACCCTATATATGGGAGAGGTTCCTTGATGTTTGTGAAATTGTTTCTACAGTGGAATGTATCATTCAAAGCAACTTGAATCTGTTTATAGATGTTAAGAATTCTGGAGAGCTGTTTTATGTGAACACATTTAACTTCACTTATATTGTACACTACATATTATAATAATACATTAACACAGAATATATGATAAAGTATTTGTGTACTGATATAAAGCTTTTGACAAACAACAGGTTCCAATTTTAACTTGATTTATACAGATCAGCACAAGTTGACTTAATAATCTAACATTAACAAGTGAACTAAAGATTCTGAATAGAATGACAAACTGCCTACTGGCTTAAGGGTGATACAGTTGTAGTGGATTATGACAGAGCATTCTGTAACCACTCAAAAACTGTTGGGACAACTGCAGACTATCCTTTGCTTCATTATAATGGCATCTTTATATCATTAACCTTGTAATGGCGTACATCTTTAATTTCACACTTGGGAGGTAGAGGTACACTCTGTGAGTTCGAGGCCAATCTGGTCTCCAGAGTGAGTTCCCGGACAGCCAGGGCTACTCAGAGAAACCCTATCTTGAAAATTGCAAAGGGGGAGGAGAAGAGCCTAAGATATATATATATCAGTAGTTACAGCAGCTGGTTAGAATGTGTAAGACACAGTGCAAAATAAGTACTATAGTCTTTTGATGAAAAGTCGACTTGGAGAAATTAATCATTAAAAGATTATCTTATATTGACCCCTCACCAGGACTCCTCCCAGTTATGCTGCTGTTGCCCCATATCATGGAGATCCTGCATGCACCAGCCCTTTCATGTGCCCCCACTGTTTACAGATGATATTGATTTTAGGGTGGGCCAACTCAAAGCCCTAGCCTGGGTAGTCACTGAGCTGGTCAATGTTCCAGCTCTCCCTTTTCTGCTCCACCAGGGCAGAAGCCAGACACCTAGAACTACAACAGTGACTCGTTACAAAGAACATTTGAAAGTAAAGATGTTTGAACAAAGGGATATACTGTGGGACATGCTATAACACTACAGCTTCCACAAGATGTTTCTATGTTATTTTGCTTATTTTTGTTTGTGTGTATTTTTTATTTTGGAGAGGAGGTTGCAAGAGCAGAGGGTAGATACAAGGGGACAGAGAGGATAGGAAATTCACAAATAACCAGTAGAAAGTTTTTTTAAAGAAACATTAAAGTTTTTTTAAAGTTGAGCTGGGCCTTTAATACCAGCACTTGGGAGGCAGAGGCAGAGGCAGCTTGATTTCTGAGTTTGAGGCCAGCTTGGTCTACAGAGTGAGTTGCAGGACAGCAAGGGCTACACAGAGAAACCCTGTCTCAAAGGGGGAAAAAAAAAAAGGATGAAAAGTTGAATGTGACTGGAACTTCATGATAATAATCAATTATGCTAACTGCCTATTTGAGAAGTAGAGTTCGGAAGTTCTGCAACTCAAGACCAAGGTAACAGTATATGATAAAGAGTATCACAAAAATATACAGAACTGTTTAGTGTTAAAATAGTGATCTCTAGAATTTGCTTTAAAAATATTTCTGGAGTGAACAATCATGTCAGAAATAACTTAGGTGAGTTAGCAAAATATTGAGATATTTAAGTATAGAAATAGGTAGATTTCTATGTTCCACAGAGAAAAAAGAAATTGATTATTATAGTAATTTCCCTCTGGATATTATCTTCAAATGAGACTTTTATTTCTTTTTGTAATTGCTTTGAGAAAAGCGTTTATCATGTAAACCAAAGCTAGCCTTAAACTTATATCCCCCAAGGATGGGGAAGACAGGTATGTACTACATTGCCTGCCTAAAGAGTGCATTTTTAATCCACTTGGACTTGAGCTTTATACACTTAATTGAATAGAAGAAAAGGTGGGAAAGAGTCTTGAACTCATTGGGATGGGGTAGGGTAAATTTTCTAAACAGAACTCCAATGGTTCAATGGCTCAGGCTCTAAGATCAAAATTTGATGAATGGGACTTCATGAAACTGGAAAGCTTCTGTAAAGCAAAGGACAATCATTTGAACAAATCAGCAATCTACAGACTAGAAATAAATCTTCACTAATCCCACACCCAAAAGAGGGCTAAGATCCAAAATATGTAAAGAACTCAAGAAGCTAACCTTCAAAAAAACAAAACAAAACAAAAACAACCCAATCGAAAAATGGGGTGTAGAATTCACAACAGAGGACTTTGGAATAGCCAAGAAGCACTCAAAAGAGGGCTAATATCCAAAATATATAAAGAACTCAAGAAGCTAAGCTTCAAAAAGAAAAACCAAAAAAACAACCCAATCGAAAAATGGGGTGTAGAATTTACAACAGAGGACTTTGGAATAGCCACGGAGCATTTAAAGGTTTCAAGTCCCTAGTGTAGTGATCAGGAAAATGCAAATCAAAATGACCCTGAGATGCCACCTCAGAGTGGCTAAAATAAAAAGCTCAGGTGACTGGGAGGCTCTGCAAGTGAATGACACATACAGAAGGGAACACTCTGAGCCAACCATTGAACTGAGCACAGGGTCCCCAATGGAGGAGCTAGAGAAAGGACCCAAGGAGCTGAAGGGGTCTGCAGTACAAGGAGAAACAATAATATGGACAACCTAGTATCCTTAGAGCTCCCAGAGACTAAACCACCAACCAGAGTATACATGGAGGGACCCATGGCTCCAGATACACATGCAGCAAAAGATGGACTTGTTGAATATCAAAGGGAGGAGAGGCCCCTGGTCCTGAGAAGGCTCGATGCTCCAGTATAGGGGAATGCCAGGACAGGCAAGCAGGAGTGGGTAGATTGGTGAGCAGGGAGAAGGGGGATGGGTTACAGGGTTTTCAGAAGGGGGGACCAGGAAGGGGAACAACATTTGAAATGTAAATAAAGAATATATCTAATAAAAAAAAAAGCTCAGGTGACAGATACTGGCGAGGATGTGGAGAAAGGGGAGTTGTTGGTGGAATTGCAAGCTGGTACAACCACTCTGAAAATCAATCTGGAGGTTCCTCAGAAAATTGGAAATAGACCTACCTGAAGACCCAGCTATACCACTCTTGGATATATATACCCAAAAGATGCCTCACCATGCCACAGGGGCACATGTTCCATTAATTCATAGCAGCTTTATCTGTGATAGCCAGAAGCTGCAAACAACCCAGATATCCCACAGTGGAAGAATGGATATATAGAAAATGTGGTCTACTTACACAAGGAAATACAACTCAGCTAATCATGAATTTTATATGCAAATGGATGGAACTAGAAAATGTCATCCTGAGTGAGGTAACTCAGACCCAAAAAGGCATGCATGGCATGTACTCACTAATAAGTGGATATTTGCCCAAAAAGTACAGAATACCCAGGATACACTCCAGAGAACTCAAGGTTAACATACAGAAGAGCCCAAGTGAGGATGTGTCAATCACACTTGGGAGGAAGAAAGAGGCATGGGGTCTAGAGGGAGGGAACAATGGGAAAAGAACAAGATCAGGTATTGGGGTGGAGGGGACAGGAATGAAGTCCTAACCTTGGGAGGTGGGGGGACCCTCTAGAATGAACCAGAGACTTGGTAGGTAAAAAACTCTCAGGACTCAAAATGAGGGACCTCGTAGAGTCCAACTCCAACAGAAAGACAGGGCATCGGATGGATGCGGTTGCCATCAAAGAGTCAAAAACTCTGACCCAGAATTGTCCTGTTTAAAAGAACTGCAGAGACAAAAATGGATCAGAGCCTGAGGGAAAGGAGGTCCAGTGACCAGCCTAACTTGGGATCCATCTCAAGAGTATGCTCCAAGGCCTGACACTATTACTGATGCTATGGTGTGCTTACAGACAGGGGCTATCATGGCTGCCCTCCAAGAAGCTCAACAAGCAGCTGAGACTGCAGATATTTACACCCAACCAGTGGACTCAAGTCAGGGTGCCCTGTGGCTGAATTAGGGAAAGGCTGGAAGTTGAGGAGGAAGGCAACCTCATAGGAAGGGCAGCAGTCTCAACTAACTTGGACCCCCAAGGTATCTCAGGCACTGAGCCACCAACCAAACAACATATACTAGCTGGTACAATCCTCCCCCGCCCCCAGCACATACACCAGAGGATTGCTTGGTTTGGCCTCAGTGAGAAGATGTGCCTAACCCTAGAGAGATTTGAGGCCCCAGGGAGTAGGGAACCCTGCAGGGTGGAGTGGGGGTGTTGTGGTGGGGTCCTTTTCTTGGAGCTTGGGGAGGATGAATGGGATGAGGAACTGTCAGGGTGCACTAGGAGGGGGATAACGACTGGACTAAAGATTAAATTAAATTAAAAATAAAAAGTACGTCCTAAAAGCATGACAACAAAACAAGAACTCAAAATGCAGAAAGCCAGTGATTTCCAGTCAAACATTATTTCTTATCTGTGCTCAGAAAAACCTAGGGTTTTTTATCTTAATGAAAATGTGTAAACATACACAAAAAAGAAAGGGGTGGTGGAGTTAAATAGGGAGCCAGTTCACAAGCTTAGAATAGGAGTTTGGATTGCTCAGAAACCATGTGAGGAGATTGTGGTGACTGTATACCTGCAAGTCTAACAATATCATTACAATAGAAGACAGGCTTGTCCTTGCAAGCTAGGTGTACCTGGTAAAGATTCCTTTCTCAAAAGGTGGGAGGTACCAGAAGATCAACCCCGAGTTGTTCTCGGACATATTTATAGGCATCATGGACACATGGGTACCCACACATGTACCACCACATAAAAATAAAAG